>NC_025999.2:91401441-91708883 GCF_000442705.2 Elaeis guineensis
ATCCACCATGCATCTGCTATGTGGGAGGAGGTTTCTACTTTGAGTTTAGAGTAATTTATTTTCAAATGTTAATATTCTGAAAATATATTTGTATAGATTTTATGCTTTTTTTTTAAATTTTTTTGAGACCTTGTTTAGGTGAGTTAGATTGATGTTATTTCTTTGGATGATATTTAGGTTTAGGAGAACGTATGATAACATTTTAAAATAGATTTTTTTAAAAAAAAACTATCTTTCATGATTATTTAGTCTAATTTTGAATCAGACTCGCCTATCATGTCCCTTCTAAATCATGTCTATTTAGACTAAGCCTAAGTGCAATTCTACGGTCCAAATAATGAAACTATTTAAGAATTTAATAAGTTTAAATCAAAATCAAAAGCTCAGTATAAAGAAATCCAAAACTAAATTACCAAATCAAACCGAACCAAAATTATTTCGATTTGGTTTGTTTGGTTTTAAGCTATTTTGGTTCGATTTTTGGTTCTACAAAATGCAAGTTCGAAAGTTCGATTTTTCAAAACTTCAGTTTGGTTTAAATCGAAAAAATCGAATGCATACCCCTAGCTCGACCTGATAACTGATATGGGACTATTGATACTCTTCAGTCAAGAGAGACTCCGATATGTATAGTTTGAGGAGCTCCACAGTCAGTCATGACGGACCTCGGTCCTAAAAAATCGAGACAGACCTCGACCCCTTTCTAGTGTGCCATTATTATGGACAAGGGCTCTACCCGACATGTAAGTTATTGTGGGCTCGACCCGACATGTGAGGTTTGTCATTTAAAAGATACCTCACATGAGAAAAATGATTCCCTCTTTATAAACGTGAGTCTTCCTTAACTCACAACTAATGTGAGATTATTGATGCCTTTTATATTATTAGAACCTCAATACTATATAAAAGCATCAAGCATGCATCAGTAACTTCAGTGGGGTGTATTGCTAGGTTAAAGCAAAATGCCATGGGGAAAATAAATATGCATCGCATATAACAAATGTGTATATCACAAAATAAATATATGTGTTGTTTTGATGTGTATTGATTTTTTCCAATGATGTGCATTGCTAAATTAAATTAACCTGTATTCCAAAAAAGAAAAATATGTAGCAAAGATTAGATGCATGTATTGACTATCTAAGTAAAATGTTTAACTTGTCGATAGTTGAATATGAATCGGGAACTTTAAAAAGTACACATCGAGTGAAATATAGAGCCTAATGTGGAACACAAGATTATTAAATTCGTACACATATTGAGAATTCAAAACAACAACAAACATGATTAATAGAGAAAAAGGAGGAAAATTAATCCAATTCTCCAAGAAACTTGAAATGTAGGTTTCTAGGCAAGCATCTAGCTAATCACATGGGTTTATCTCGGGGTAATCACTAGTATGCGCATGTTAAACTACAAAATTAGTTTGCATCTTTCATATGAAAAAATGATTTATCTTCTTTCATGACATCAATCGTTGGATGATGTAATGGTCATTTTAAAATCTGTGCAAATGGATAGAAGAAAGAGGTTGGAATGCTTTGAAAATTATGTGATGTATATGATTTGATGGTTGACGTCTTGATAAAAGAGTAATTCTTTGTGCACCACGTGCAGTGCAATAGTAGCATACCGTCCAATAATATTATGGTACGTAGCATATTTAGATAGGATGGATATTTAATAGTGCTTAATTTTTTTTTCTAAATTTCAATGATGAAAATATATATCATTTCTTCTATACAACAAAGAAGGAATACTATTATTACTTTCTAATACCTTGTACGACTTTCCGTGAATATATATGACGTCTTGAATCATATATATAACTTTATATATATTTATGATATTCTGAAAAATATATATAGCTTCCTGATATCTTGTATGACTTTCTATGAGAATATATATGACATCCTGAATAATATATATGGCTTTCTAATGTCTTATATAATTTTTTATGGATATATATGATATTTCAAATAATATATATGATATATTGTAAATATATATGACATCTTAAATAATATATATGATTTTCTGTGAGTATATATGACATCTTGAATAATATATATGACTTCTTGTGAATATATATAATGTTCTGAATAACATATATTGCTTCCTAACATCTTATATGACTTTCTATGAATATATATGATATTCTGAACAATATATATGATTTTTTATAAATATATATGATATTCTGAATAATATATATGACTTCCTGATGTTAGAAAGTTGTATATATTATTCGGGATGTCATATATATTCACAGAAAGTCATATATATTATTTAGGATATCATATATATTTACAGGAAGTCATATAAGACATTAGGAAGTCATATATATTGTTCAGGATATCATATATATTCACAGAAAATTATATATATTATTCAAGATGTTATATATATTCACAGAAAGTCATAAAAGACGTTAGAAAGCCATATATGTTGTTTAGGATATCATATATATTTACAGAATATCATATATATTATTCGAGATGTTATATATATTAATAGGAAATACTACAAGACATCAGAAAGTCATATATATTATTCAAGATGTCATAAATATATAGAAAATTATATATATGATTCAGAATGTCATATATATATTTACAAAAATTCATATAAAATATTAAAAAATAATAATATTTTTTTATTTATTATATAAAAATAATAATATTTTTATTATTAAAAATTAAAATAAAAAATAATTAAATATATTATATATTTTAAATCAATTGGATGGTATATTTTTCATCAAATTTATTGCACGATATGAAGTGCACAAAGATTTTCTCTTTGACAAAAAGATCGGTCCTCCTTTTGACCTGAAGTTACAACCCTATCCCTTAGACGGCAACGCAAAGGCAGAGGCACAACAAAAAAAGAAAAAAGAAAAAAAAAAGACATGGGTTTTTTTTCAAAACAGCCAGGGACTTCGGAGAAGAAGAAAAAAAAAAATGAAAAATGGAAAACCAGGGTCTTCGAAGCGGGCGTTCCCACTAATGCCACACTCGTGGATACCCCTGTATTGGACGCTGGGCCCAAGACGGCCTTTCCGGCTTTTTGGGGTTCTCGCTAGTCTCTCCGTGATTGTGGGGTTCCAGTTACCGCTGGGTTGCTAGGTTGTCCATATTTATATATATTTCCCACCATCATCGAAGAATGTGAGTACGATGGAGCGTGGAGCACCAGAAGAGATGAATAAGACAGGCGAGGAGATGGTGAACGGTTGAGACCGGTACGATAACCGCTATAACTAGCGTGGGGCTGGCCCTTCCAATTTCCCATACGCTATCCATTCATTATATGGAACAGTATAATGCGTACTTTCCATTGTACAAATACCTAAGGACTCGTACGTGGCGCGAAATAGTTTCGGAGCAGAAAAAATGATGAAATTGTAAAATTGATCTGTAGGTGGATTTTTTTGCAAAGTCACCAAATGAGAACAAAAATGAAAAATAATAATCTGAATTCACGGAGTAACGAATTTCCCGTTGGTATAACACCGACCGACGAGGCGGTGGTTGCGGGAAACTTTGCCCATTCTCTCCCGATTCTCTCTCTTGCCCATCTCTAGCAAGGATCGAATCGAGAGCTCAATCGCTCGTTCCTCCTCGGATCGACTCCGGGATCTGTGGTTTCTCTTCAAGATTCTGGAGATGTCGGTGAGTAGAGAGCTAGCTGAATCTTTCTTTTTGAATTCTTGACTAATTTTGGCTGAAATTTAGGTTAGTAGATCTGCATTGTGCAGTGTTTTGGGTATTTTCTTGAGTAATTTTTTCGTTTGATTGAATTCATGTAAATGAGGTTAGGTTGAATGATCTTTTCTAGTTAGATCTGAAGCCGATTGGGTATTAATTGCAAGTGTTCTGAATTTGGGTTTCCAGAAGTTCTTGTGGCTTTTTTCTTAATCTTGCTTTGTGCATTTCTCTTAAAATTAATGGACCGGTTCTTGACATGATCGGACTCTTGGATCTCAAAGCTCGTCGTTAGGGTTAGAATGGTGCTAATCTATTGCATTTGTCTGCTTTTATATTGATCAGGGTTTCTCTCCTCAAAAGATATATAGTGAATAGGGTTTCTATCTTTCGGATCAATCTGCATCGACTTCTCTTATTATTCATTTATTTAATTGCTGCGGTCATTTCTTTCTTCAAGACCTGGTCAAAGGGCTGTGCAATAGTGTGTTGCAATTTTATATGTTGCCAATTTTGAAGGGAAAATGTAAAAGAAAAAAAAATGGCTGATGGGTAAAGCAGGGCTAGGGAGCACTCATTTAAGTCAGAGGTTAGATGAAAAAATTTCAGGAATTAAATTGGTATTCGAAATTCATAATGTGATATTCTAGGCATGGACGAAAAATTACAACTGAGTCATTGTGATTAAGATGTCAGCATCATTCACAACAATAATCTTATGTTTGAATGTGCATTAAATCAATTGGAATCATCAAAGTTTAGGATATGGTGCTGATACATTCTCGAGCTTGCAAATCAAACAACTGTAAGTTGCTATGACTGATACATTATTCTAGAGGAAATGTCAAAATATTGTTCACATGCATGCATATATTTATGTATATATGCACGCACACATGCATGCAAACAAATTAATTTCTACATTTAACCAGTTATAAATATTTTCAGCAGCTTATTTAGTGGAACCAAATTGCTGATATAACCTACTCCAACTACATAGACAATTAACCTTCAGTTGCCATATCTGTATTGCTAAACATATTTTATTTATATTAAATCATAAAACTTGTATTCACATCACTTTTGCCTTCGTTTTGCCACCCCCCTCCTTTTTTTGCTGTTTGAAGTTTTGGCTTTTTATGTATTTACTTAAGGACATCTGCTTGACCACTGGCTATTAGAATGGCTATTAGAGTGTTTTTGTTAGAGTAGGGAGCTAGTATTTCCCATCAGAAAAATATTATCTTTCAATCATATATGCTTGTGGTCTATCAACTCACTGCCTGTTACAACTACTGTGAGTTAAATTTTGTTGATGCTGTAGTAATGTTATTGAATGTGGTTGCACATGATCCAGTTTTTGATAATGCATTTCATCTACAAATTGGCAATATTGATTAAGAGAGCAAGGGAAATCTTATTGGATAAAGGTATGAAGAGAGGATGAATAGGTGGATGGTTAGGAATTAAGGGAGGTGTGTTTGTTTGGAGTATGTTTCTTTGGAGGGCTAAGATTGTATAGAGAGGGGAGGGATGAATTTGAACACTACAATTCAGTTTAAAGGAATTTAAGGTTTATAATGAATTTGAGATAGCAAGATCCTTTTGGCTCAGGGGTATGAAGAGTGGATTGAAGAGATGGATGGTTAAGATCTAAAGAGGACATGTTTGTTAGGTTATGTTTCTTTAGAAGGCTAGGATTAGAGGAGAAAGGGAAGGGTTAGGATTTGGGGATAGGATTTGATTTAAAGATGAGGAAAAGGGCTATATAAAGGAATTTACTTGGGATCTTCCCCTCCTTACAATGATAAGTAATTTAGATGGTGAATAGATGGTTAGCATGCTGTAAAAGAGGGAGAAAAGAATCCAAGAGTGTTGATTAATCATGACATTGATATGAATATCATTGGATCTAGGAGAAGGTTTAGGGATTATTTAGGTCTTTAGGGAAGAGATGAGGGCCAAACAGGGCTCACCAACATTAAACCAATACATGTCAAGGATTTTGCTTCCAAATAGATGAGGTTGATTATGAGGAAAAATTTTATGTTTGTTATTTAGTGGAGCTAGGGTTACATGTGAAAGAAGGAGCATGTGAGGATTTTGTTCGGGTGGACACATGGAAAGAGCAGAGCAGAGGAATCAAGTTAGTTAGGAGAATGTTGACGTGGAGACCTCTTGGGATGGCACTTGGCAAGTGGTCTCAAGGGGAGAGGGGGGTGGTAGTTTAAGAAAGGAGTGGCTTCATCAAATTTCATCCCCATAAGTAAGAGAAAATTTTTGTTGGAATGCAATTATGATAAGGAGGATATATGGTGAGACTATCAAGAATCCAATAACTTCTAGGCTTTGCCAGATCCCACATTAGATACATGTCAACCTTAATTTTGCATGCAAGCGTAGGATTTAGGCACTAATTACACTCATATGCTGCGTTTGGCCCTCAAATCAAGATAAATTAGGTGAGGGAAGATGAGATAGCTCTAAGAAAGGGTTGGATTGGTTGGGAAAAGATTTGATCGAGTATGGTCAGGTGTTGGACTTAATGGGGTGTAATTAGATCTAATCGGAAAGGTTGATTTGGCTAGGTTTGGGTCAGGTAGGGTTGATTTGGTCAGCTAGCATCGGAATAAGGTTGGATCAGATGGGCTAGGAATTCGAACTGGATGGAGCAAGGTTTGGTAGGATGGACTAGGTTTGGATTGGATGGGCCAAGGTTTGGGTCGGACGGACGGACAAGGGTTTAGGTTGGATTAGGAATTACTATTGTTGTGTAAGGAAGTTATTCCCTCTACAACTAGGGTGTGTCTATACCACCATAGCATACTTGCCTGCAACAGGACTTGTTATAAATGTCAGCATAAATGATGCTTTTCCAATTTTTTTGGTCATTCAATTTAATCAGCCAATCCCGTCTACACTACTAGAATTTATATGCTGGGTGTTTTTAATCCCATTCCCCATGGAAAGAATGCAAACCTTTCTAGACCTGCCCCAGATGGTTTTCTACAATTTCCAAAGCACGGGTAATGAATGGCTGTAGCAGTACATATGCATTTCACTTTCTTGCAAAGGAGTCCACTTGACATATGTATAAGTGTAGAAAAGCACCATCCTGGAAATGTAAGTGCATATGTGCATGTATATGCAAAACATTTCTCAGAGAAAATTTCTTTGAGTGTTTCCCTATCTGACTACTCATCCAATAGAAGAAGTTCTTGTAATCATATTGTACCTTTATGTATTTAGCATTCTTTCTACTACAAAATTTCATTTCGCTGTCGTAAATGAGCTTGAAAATTTGCATGGATGATCAGCTGAATTAGTCACCTAGATCAGGTAGAGCTGGAACATGCCTTCAAAATTTACATTTTTGCATTAGCTTTTGGTAGAACAGATATTGCTTGTATATCATTGGCACTTCAGACTGCATGTTATCCTACTTTGGAATTTCAAAAGCTTTCCACATATTAAACTACCTGGCTTTTGGGTCAACTTCATCTTACTTGAACTTCAAAAGTGACTGTCATAACTGAAATACCTGGCTTCTTCCATTTCTTTGCCCCTTTTCTTTTCCGTTCCAACATTCATCTAAGCGTGCCACATGAAACCATGTCTCACTATCTCCTTATGAAACTTTCAGTTAGTTCGATGTATCTCTATTCCATCAATTCTAATGCTTCATGCTTTAGATGTTTCTTTGCCCTGGTTTTTCCCCATCTTTCCGTGAGAAGCACCTAATGGAGCATGTTATTGCAGGTCCCCTCGGACCAGGGCTGTTTGAGGATGAGAGTGGATCCTCAGTTGACAGTTACATCAAATTGGACTATCAATGTTTCAGATGTGAGAGTCAGATTTCTTTTAAAACAATATGATTAACTGATGCTAGTGAAAATAGTGCATAATGTCTCCGCTGACTTCCTGAACTGCTGGTAGATAATCCATGTAGATCCATCTCTTCTTATCTGCAGGTAGATAGTCCATGTAGGTCCATCTCTTCTTCCCTGACAAAGCATGGTTATTTAAATTTCTGTCAACAAGTAGGATCATTTAGTAAGAAGGATCTTGTGGCCTTTTTTGTGGAAATTTGTATTTGATCTAATGTTATATCTATCTGTTTCCTATGACTTCCCATCACTGTTTTAATAAATTTTCCCAAGAAAGCTCATTGTCAATAGTCTCTGATTTACCTTTTGTGTTACCGGCATTTCTGGTGAGCCTTTGATAGGATTCCTATGGCACAACCATGCATGGCATGTACACTTCAATGTGTGCTAAGTTAATTGGCTGTGAGATAAATCAATTACAAGGTGGATAACTGCAGCGTTCATGAAATATTGTTCTCGTCTCCCGTTGTAGGTAAGAACTGTGAAAGTCAGCAATATTTCCCTGGCTGCACTGGAAAGGGACATTGAGGAATTCTTCTCCTTCTCTGGGGACATTCAATATATTGAAATGCGGAGGTCATTCTCCTTCTAATTATGATGTATGCATTTCTCTTTAGGGAAATCATTATGAAAATCATGTTGTTTTCTCTTTGGTAGGGAATCTGAAAGGTCTCAGATCGCTTATGTCACTTTCAAGGAGTCGCAGGGAGCAGACACAGCAATGCTTCTCTCAGTGAGTTAAAATTTTAATAGTGCAAATCACATGCTAATATGTTCCAATCTCAGGAAAAGAAATTTTACACACAACCTTCATGCCCATGTTTTTCAAATCTACAATCTGGAAGAATTTGCTTGCATGATCTCAGTTCTTTATTGGATACAGGGAGCTACTATAGCTGATCTTTCTGTCAGCATAACACCAGTCGAGGATTACCACCTTCCTCCTGAAGCGTACGAAGAGATACCGGTAGATCTGACTCCCTGATTTTTGTGCAGATTATGTTCTCGGGTTTCTGCATGACATGACGGCATACTGTGACTTTTTGGTTTTAATTTTCTATACGTGGGTGGTTCTCTCCTTGAAAAATGAAGAGCCGTGTGTGTCACGTTCATCAGCTTTTCATCTTTCGAGCGTTAGTTTATAATTATACCAGTCAGTTGTGGTCACAATTTTCAAAAACAAAGTTCTGATCCTGTGGACCAAAATTTTTCCTCAGTCTTTCGTTTTTGGGATTATAGATAGGTCTTGCTCACATGTTATGTTTCGACAAGAACAAACATGTCAGAGATAACAGTCTTTTATATATTCCTGTCGTAGGGATTGGGAACCGTTGAGTGAGGTTATTAAGCCTGTAGTTGATTCTTTCCTTTTGTTCTTCTTGTTGCAATTTTATAATTTTAACCTATATTAATTCGAAAGGTTTCACTGTTTTTGTCTGTCGTTCTTTTTCTTCTTTCTGTTGCTGCAAAAGGAAGGGAAGGTTTCGTCAACTGAGTCTGCAGTGAGGAAGGCAGAGGATGTGGTGAGCAGCATGCTGGCCAAGGGTTTTGTCCTGGGCAAGGATGCCCTCAAGAGGGCCAGGTCTCTTGACGAACGGCACCATTTTATGTCCAATGCCTCAGCCACGGTGGCGTCTCTGGACCGTAAGATGGGCTTGAGTGAGAAGATCAGCATGGGTACGGCCATGGTCGGCGGGAAGGTCAGGGAGGTGGATGAGCGCTTCCAGGTGTCAGAGATCACAAAATCCGCCCTCAGAGCGGCGGAGCATAAGGCGAGCAGTGCAGGGTCGGCCATCATGAGCAACCAGTATGTGTCGACCGGAGCATCCTGGCTCTCGAGTGCACTTGGCATGGTGGCCAAGGCAGCCGGTGATGTGAGCACGATGACCAGAGAAAAGGTGGAGAAGGCTGAGGAGGAGAAGAAGGAGATCCTCTGCAGGGAGAGGAGAGAGATTGTGAGCAACTTTGCGCAGATTCACCTTGACGAGTCGTCTCTTGGGGAGCCTCCGACCGTGCCGGTGGATTCAGTGGATGACAAAAAGCTACATATCATATGAGTTCTTAGCCCGGTATTCCCTTTTTTTTTTTTTTTTAGGGCTCATATTGATGATTTTTGGTCGCTGTTTAGAATGACTGGAAAGATGTATCGTTTTTGGCAACGTTAAACAAGGGAAAAAAAAACTGCAGCTTCAAATTAAAACAAATGTATGCGCATCCGGGGAATCGAACCCCGGTCAGTACCGTGGGAGGGTACTATGATACCACTACACCAAATGCGCCACGGGATAAGCTTGGGAAATACCTCGTATTGTCATTTATATCTATAGTTCAGATACAGACCAACAACAACCAACCACGCGCGGAGCGGCACGCGAAGAGTAGAGAAACCGTTGCTGAGAACTGCTTGCGATTGCAGTAAATTGGAGTTGCAGCTAGTTTTTCCTGCAATTGAAATTTCTAGAGTTAGATCATTTCTCGCTGTACAAATATAGCATGCAGTTATAGTTACATAGGTCCAAAAATCTATCTTGGTTTACCAAAACAAAAATCTATCTTGGTTACCTGAAATTCAATTACGCCATCTGCAACTGTAACCTGCTCAGGCAAATAAACAACCGCTAAATGAAAAAACAGAAGAAACATGTATCCTGTCACCATACTTCCATAAAGGAAGAAGAGATACCAGCTATGAGTTGATAGGGATTATTATAAACCTCATATCAAAAATATCAATAAATGAATTAAATGGTGGAGAAAGAATTGGAAGGTACAGAATTTGAATGTGAAGATATAACAGGTCCCCAACTCTACAGAAAAATTTTAAAACCAACAAAAAACCAAGCATCTGAATAGGTTTTTCGTTATACAAAGTTTCATACTTTGATTGCCCGTGTTATTTTTTGAACTCGGTTTTTTCACCGATAACTGGTCCGATGTGATTCAGCAGCTCTGTCAAGTAGAATGCTTGGACTCTAAAGGCTCCTTGCATGGGTTGCCGCTGTAGTAGGCATTAATCAAGTTTATCATGAATTACCTTCGGTTCAAAAACATTGGTGCTTTAGTGACTCACCGTCCACACAGCTCTAAACCCTGCACCTTTCTCGTGTGGGCTGCGGACCAACATCGACTGTTTTAGTATCATCTGGCCAACATCACCAGAACAGAAGCATGCATGGAGCATTTTATGGCAGCTATGATTTTCTACTTGAATATGAAAGTTATTCAATCATAAGTTTGCCCCAAGTAAAATGTTGACAGTATAAAATAATATAACTTGAGGCGATAAATTATTCAACCGTTCCAGAGAAGAACTAACTGAAAATTCAGAACTGCTTCTTCCAGAAAAAAAAGGGAACCACCACCAATTAAATAACAATGTAAAATGAACTTTTTGATCATGTAAAATCAGTGGACTTCAGTAGCAAAATTTCATTCCAATGTACCAAAGTCCGCTTGGCACTTCACGCAATCAACAGCCAGGGCATTTCAACCTCATATGATCAAGACATACCAAATTTGGCCTTCAATGGAAAATGAGCTGGTATCAGGTCATGATCTGTAATTCAGCCTCCAATAGCAATCGACCACATGTCAAGCACTAACTTAACACCTTCCAGCACCCAACAATAATGATGCCTAGTAAATTCAACTTTCACTGAGCGTTTAATACATGTCAAATTATGATCCGATGCTTCAGAAGTTTTTGCTCTCTGCCTGGTCCAAAGATTCTAGAGCCCCGCTACCTGCAAAAGGTGTCACCCATGTACCTGAAAACCACTTCTTTCGTCCAACTAACCAGAAGCAGACGCAAAAATTATATCAGCATCATGCAATTCAGCTCTCTCAGTCTCTTAACAGGATGTAAAGAGGATGACGTATGCAACTTTTGCCGAGTCAGCATGGATTGGTAATAAAATTCAAATTGAAATCATTTGACATAAGAGCGACAGAACACTTGCTACACTACTTGATGATATAAAATTTCAATTTACAGGTTATCAACTAAAAAATAAAATAAGTGCTCAATTCTCACAACACATGGATTTTGATCCAATTTCCTATACACAAAATCACATCCATATTGTCATTAGACCCAATCACCCAGAACTTAAACCTGAATTTGGATTCAGGATTTTTCCTTAGCTTGTGCTCCATGATGATGGAACTATCCGGGTCCAGAATTCCATAACACACATTTCACAAAGCTATATCAATGAATTTATATTTATAAAGCTCTAATTTTTTTTGTTAATGATAAAATTTATGCTTATTAAGCCAACAAATTATATGAATTAAATACAAACTAATATATAATCATCTTAAAAATGAACAATACAGCCCAACATCAGACCAACTAAGATCTCTGATATTCATTCTGGTTCGAAGCTCTAGCTTCATATATTGTGTGAAGAAGGCTTAACTTGCGTTGAGCTTAGCTAGCCAATAACCAAATTCAGCTTGGTTAATTCACAAACCAAAACACAATTTTTAAAGAATTTCAGAATAGAGTACTGCACTCTTATCTGTACTTACCCTAGCGAGGGATCCCTATCATACATCCATGTCATGGTAGGCACAAATGCATGCTATGATAAATGTACTGCAAAAGAAGTACAACTTGATACATGAAACCAATAAAATAATTACAATACCCTTGATGTGGACAATATGCCATTTACTTCATTTTATGATTAAAAAATATGAACTGCATATCTTAGATTTCCAAAAATAACTTTCAAACTTTCCTTTCCGAAGAGAAATTCAAAACAAAGATTTTAGTCTTTAAAAATAGAACCTTACTCAAGCCTCTAGATGGGCACTAATGAAGTCATCAATTAATGACAATTCCTGAATGTTCTTTTTACTGCCATGAATTAATATGGGTTTATATCACACAAATTCTTAAACGCTGTGTTGTATAATGAGAAACAATGTTGATGAAATTTAACTGAGTAGAAGAAAACACCATTTACGATACCATCAAAAGACCAAAAATTACTCAATCAGTGTTTGCGTAGGCAACAAGATCCCTCTCCCTCTCTCTCTCTCTCTCACAATCTTGGGAGAGAAACATGCTCCTCTCTTGGGAGCAAGATAAACAAAAAAAAAATGGTAGATACAAGAAAATACGTTGCAGAAAAGGAAACATTATTGCAATAAGAGCTCCTTAATGACCATTCAAGTGTCACAAAATCCCAAGGTCAGATTAACCATAAAAAAATCAAAAAGGTTTCTACTAACATAACTATTTCACCTGGAATTGTTATGGATTGTGCATGGTTCGTTATGTTTAAGCAAGCTTAAATCATATAAGCAAGCTTAAATCATATAACCAATAAGGTAAAATAACCAACAGGCCAGATAGTTTTCCAGGTCCTATTGCAGGATCATCTTTTGCCCATTGTTGTCTTGGCAAAGATTCTGGAACCAATATGATAGTGCCCGATGGTTCCCAACTTGTTCTAAGAAAGCAGATTTGATATGGATGAAGGCTTATAGACCATGTTTAAAGAATGAAATTGTCACAGGTAGAAAACACTGATTAGTTGGGAAAATAAAAATTCCAACCAGCTTAAAAAAAAATATAGGATATGTTAAAACTGTGTAAGCAAAGAACTAGCTGAAACAAGGAAGAGAAAATAAGAAATGGATCAACAAAAAGAAAGCATAATAGCTGCAGCTTGAAAAAGTGCAAGATTCTCTAAAAGAATTTAACAAATAAGTCATGATTGATTCTTAAAAAATGATGATTCATAACTCATGCATACAGTCATAGATAGTAGGACTATAATAAAATACATACAATATGAAAACAGTTTTCTTTTTGATAATTGGATATCGGTTCCAGAATCAACAGATGGTAGCAAATAATGCTTTAGTTGGCCTATTTATAATGGAAGCTTGTAGAGAAGGTTTGGAGAGAATGCACCACCTGATTGGGACGTACTGGAGGAAAAAGCAAAAAAAAAAAAAAAACTACTTTATGCACAACACAACATATCAGGGATTAATGAACAAATCCCATAGAGACAATCGCACGAAGTCATCAATAGCACAAAATAACGAAGCACGCATGTATCCGACTTGCAGAGCAAGCACAAGATGTAACTATGAAGAATGGTACTGTATCATCTCTAACACCCAGCCTTGAAATGTACCAAGTTTACCGAGAGATAGATGTAGAGAAGACCAAAAAGAAACAGAGATATAAGATGTAAACACGCGAGCGAGCAAAACAAGGAAGGCTTCAGGGCATTAACTTTGAAAAATTAACCGCAGACAAAGTATCATGAGCATGCAGAAATGCCTACACAGTTTATGACAAGAAATATGACTGCAATGCTATCCAAAATAAGATTATATAAGGTGAAGCCATATTGAAGATTATAGGCAACTGTATGAAGGAGAAGGAAGCTTAGAGCAGCACTGCACAGAGAATATTTGGACAATAATTTTGGCAGTACAGACTAGAATTGACTGGACCTAGCTGATAAAAGTTAATTGGCAATGAAGCAACAACAGTAAAACATTGATGAGGCCCAATGGTCCAAGAAGTATGACCACCAAAGCAGCATACATCCACAGCACACAATAAACTCCCCATTGACTATAATCAGTAGTTTCTAACTCAATCTTCTTAAAAATATTTCTCAAAGCTGATGCTCCAAAGTGAAAAAAATGGATAGCTAATGTGTCATGTAAAAAGAAAAATGTAGTTCTTGATAAGTTACATCAGATGCTCCTTTAAACTTGAGAGACAATTGGAAAGAAACTTAGAAACTTGGGAGCTGTTTGCGAAGAGAGAGAAGAGAGACACAATGATCATGCACCCACCTAGATGCTAGCAACTGAAGGTATTAAGTAACTGCAGTTGCAGTAAAAATGGAAAGGTGGCAACAGATCACAATCATTTGTAAGTATAATCAATGCCACCAACTACTGTCAGCTACTGTAACTTGAATTAGAATGCCTTTTGCAATAGATCAACCATAAGTCAAGTTGCAGCACTTATGCTGCCTTTTGAAGCTCAGCTACATGTGACTGTAACTGCAGCAAAACAAGCATTGGAGAAGGACCAGCTCAGTGACAGGATTGGATTTGGAAGGTAGACCAATTACATGTAACAAAAACATTCCAAGGGTTCAAAGTGTCCAAGGCAAGAGGACACAATAAGGTGGTAGTCTTAATCTACATCCTTCTCATCCCCGTTCTCTTTTAACAACAATCTAACTACATCTGGCCTCGAAATTTTATCACTACCTTTCCTAAAAGGGAACCCAATTCTCTCAAACAAAATATTAAAACATTTTCTTTCATAATCTGTCCGATTGAACACATAAAGGGCTCTTTAAACCTTTCTATAAAAAAAATGATAGGAATGCAGTAATTATATTATCATTCCCCTTCAAACATTAAAAACAACAGAATTTACAGAAAAAAGAAAAATAAATAAACAACTCCTCTTGCTGTCTACAGAGGCACATGCAAGCGGTCAATAAACCAAAATAGTTCCAAATCACTAGAAAACTCCAACACCTGGTCGCTCTTCCATAGTTCCCTTCTGCACAAACCAAATACACGAACCTTCTAAATAGCAATTTTACATGCACACACATGCACGCCAGCATTCTCCATATCCCTAAATAGTTTTTTTTCTTATCTTGCTGCATCTTTTAATCAATTTTAATTCAAAATCCATGAGATAAAATTTTGGAAACCAAACAATGCCAAGCCTATATAAGCCACTTCTATAGCATCACTTAATAGCACCCATAAGATTACTTTTTTTCTATAATAATTACATGCAATGAAAAAAAACGCAGGCCAGATATGGCAATCAGTTGCAAAAAATACAATGATGCAACACATTCATCAGCCCAAAGGTTTATAATGAGGACTGAAGATAACTGGCACAGCTTATTAACAAATCAACTACAAAAATACATTTTTTAGGAAAACAAATTGATATTGGATAAGTTTTAGTTAAAGCAACAATCTACAGAGCGACTTCGAATGTTCCATATCAAATTAATTGGGAGTGAATTTGGCTGCATTGCCAATATTCCTGTTTTTACAAACATGAAAAAAGCTAGTTAGTTGTTTTGTTTCCCACCATTTGTAAACAAGAAACATAATTGACTATGGTTTTTGCACTTTTAGTTCCATTGCATAAAATATGGTCAGGGTGATTGCACTGCAATGGCTCCATTATATATTTCACAGCACAGAAGTTTGTTATCGATCTCCAAGGCACCCTACAGGAGCCATAAATCACATGGACACTTCTTTAAGGGCCATGTATTTGATGATTTTTACTAAAATAGGTTTATACAAACCTTAAATGAATGAGTTTAACATGAAAACTTCTCTAGATTTTTTTCACAAAAGAGAAAACTTGTTTGCTCAAAAGTGGAAGGTTACGAAACCTGAAAAAAATAGGTTTGTGAGAAAAAGGCCTTCCCATGTTTTTCATAAGACCTGTTTTTGCAGAGAATCAAGCTTTATGATGATTACAAAAAAAAAAATAACATACAACAAGACAAACCCTTAAAGTGTCAGGCATTACTCCCTCCTCAGTATCATGCACAAACATGCAGACCCAAATTCTAAAATTAGGATCTTAAAAGCAATAAGCCTGTTTTCACACAAACACAAAAAAATCTCCAGTATACATAATATGTGTAAATATTATTTTTCTATCTCTTCGAATGAATTCTTTCATTCATGATTCCAAAACCATATTTCCCCATCGTCAACCTGGGTATAAGACACCCAGCAAACCATATTAACAGGAAGGCCTGTGAATGAACTTCCAACTCTTTATGCCATGTCCAGTCTAGGCTTATCTTAAAAGCAACCCACCCCAAATCAAAAAACACTAAATATCTACGCAATATATTTATTTTGCATAATTATATCATAAATCTCTTTCCTAATCCTCGTGGAACCTATAACCCTGATTGTTCCCATCCTTTTCACCTTCAATTTGAGATACACCACCATCCCCTATTTTCTAAATATATTATTTTCTTTTCTTGACTATCTTTTTGTTATTGTCTTATCCTCATAACTCAAAACTCAATAATTGGATAATTTTTTCCTTCTTGAGTCGACCCCTTATTCACTAAATGCTCTAGCCAATTCTCAAAGATTTCTTCAAATTTGTCTAATCTCATGAAGCTTCACCAAAATATTATTAGCCCTATTCTAACAGATCTCACCAAGTCCATATCACCAAATTTTTCTCTTGCTAGAATGCGCCAATATGTAGATTATATATTCAACTGTCATCAAGGTTTTACGTCCCCATAGGACGGGGGGCGTCCTACCATCCCATCTCATTCCTATGAGAAAACAGGATCAGGACAGGCTCAGGACTCCAAAATCCATCCTCGCAAGGAGAGAAGACAAAAAAGGAAATGAAGAAAAGATAAAGAAAAGGAAAAATAAAAGAAAAAAGAAGAAAAATAAAAAAAAATAAAGGGAGAAGAAAAGAAAGAGGGAAAGGAAAGAAAGGAATGTAGAGGAAAAGAAAGAAAAGAAGGACAAAAGAAAAAAAAGAAAGAAAAAGAGGAGAAAGATGAAGGATATCCATCAGGATATATGATCGAGACTGTTGCCTAGATGGAATGGGATAGCAGGATGTCCCGTTCCATAGAAAAACTGAGACACCTTTGTCCCACAGGTTTTAAAACCTTGCTAGTCATAAGCTAACATATACTCCAAATTATAATAATTGCATGTTACCATGAATGAGAAGGTGTTCAAAATTTTAATTGAGAGTTTCAAATGAAAAGACCAACATCTAGAAAAAAAAAAGCAAGTTCTGGGGAGTTTAAAAAGAAAAAAAGGAGATAGGAACATATTTTAATGAATAGAATGGCAATTATAATAAAATAAAACACAACAATGGGATAGAGCATGTTTGTTTTGATTCGGGTAATATTTTATTGCATCCATCTTTGTCCTTCTGATTGCTTTTGTTTCGCTTTCAATATTGCAAAATAGAAATATGCATGGTAGCTAGATTTGCTTTCATTTTTGAACTAAGGAATACAAACGAATATGTTTAACGATTGTGACATCAGTGGTGATGATGACACTAGTGGAGACGATGGGTGTGGTGCTAGTGAACAATGATGGAGGAAATGTGGCAATAGGTAGCGGCCAAACTGGTGGTAGAAATGAGGATTGTCATGATGGTGGTGGCGCCATCAAGTGTCGTTGACAGTGAAAAAAAATTCTTTTTTTGTTTTGGGAGGTTGGGGTGTTGGGTTTTTGGGGGGGGGGGGGTACATAACCTATTCTGTTGTTTTTGTTTTCATAGATTTTGCAAGCAGAGAACTTTTGCTTCCAAAAATTTTAGAAAATTTAAAAAAAAAAAGATTTTAAAAAAAATGTCTTTGCCAAATACGTTTTATGCCTTGTACTTTGTTAATTTCTAGTTTCAAAATCAAAAAACAACAGGGCCTTGTATTTTGTTAATTTCCTGTCATATGCATCTGCAAACATCCCTTCAGACATCATATTGGTGCATCCTGGATGTTACAGTTTCCTCGTCCCTCGAGGATATGCAGTACCCCTGTAACAGTTCTACCATTTTATACCTCAACATCCTCTGTCTTCATCCTTATTTGCACGTATTGTCCAAGTTGTATGAATCTTCAACATAACACATTCTTGGACAAGGATGAAGACGCCACTAAAATAATTCCATCTAATCTCAAAGATAGATATAAGAAAGTGAAAAAGTTCGTGTATGGCTTTTAACAAGCATATCTCTCTCACAATATAACCAAATCCATAATCAATAGGCATATTCCCCCCATTTGAGGTTGGCTTTATGACACCTGCCCATAAGCAATTTACTGATTAATGACTAAATATACCACATTTTGGACATAAGAAGTTTGATTTTCTCTCCATGCTTCACTAATTACTATTTAGAAGTGGAAAAGTGTCCACAATATTTGAGTATGACATGGTACATTTACAACAAAATTTTAGTTCTATAGAACTGGATCTCTAGAACTACAATAGTCTAGCAATGGTCTTATTGTAGCACAAAATCTTGATTAATACCCAAGACAGGTGAAATGGGGTATGTTCTTGATTACCACACATACAGTGCATGCAACAACATAACAACTTTTTAAGGAAAAAAAAATCTAGATAATTATTACCATATAATGAATATGTATATCAAAAACATATCATCAAAAAAAAAAAAGAGAAAAAAAGAAAAAGTCTAATCCTATGTAATTAGTACACATGTCAAAAGCTTTGCATATTTGGTCTTACACCAATATCTGTCTTTCCATGGTAACCAGTTTATCCACCAGAACATGAGCACCATCAATCCCTCTACCATATCTTCTCCATTCATCTTGCTTTCATATTAAGAAATGCTGAAAAGCCAACAGAGAAAACTTGGCCTGAGATTTAATGTTTCGTTAAAAAACTTTTACAATTTTGTAATAGAAACATTTCAAGAAAGCAAAATCACATCCTTATCATTCATAACCAAACAAAATGAAGGAACATGTAACATGCTTATTTGGAACCCCCAAGGGAGAAATGGAGGGAGAGAAGGATGTATATATGCCAGGAGATGGTTTACATCCTTGAACCTAGAGTCTGTAGAACTTACTTGTGCCTGTCATCTTTTGCAGATGCTTGATGATTCCCTCCCACCTGTTCACTCGGGAGAACCATGTTTTGTGATGTTTCCATCTGAAATTCCTGCTCCGGTAAAACAAAATCCCACATAAAATCTGGAACCTCTGGGGACCAAGGTTCGGTCTGGCCATCATTCTCTGATATTGAGCTCGCTAAAAGTCGTTCAAAATATTCCATCGGAGGAAGATCCCCTCCTGGAGGCAAAGATGAGTTAGCCCCAAGTGACATGACATCCCCATTTGTGCACAAATCATTGACTCCATTCGACATGTGCTGTAAATCGGGTGACACATCAGCATTTGGCACTGGCGACATAGATGGCCTCAGGGTTTCAGGCACAAAAGGCTGGTATCTGATAATCTGCCCATCAGATGAAGTCTGGGAACCACCAACAACACCCTGTTCCAGGGCAGGAAGCCTTCTTTTTTTATTTGCCTCAGTCCACCTATTATTCCCACTCTGCTGCATTAGTTGGGCCAAAAATCCAGGACTCTTGACCACCATGGCCAAAAATGACATCATTTGTTGCTGGTGCTGTTCCATACCTTGTACACGTTGTCTCAAAATAACAAGTTCATGGTCAGTGTTTTGCTGATGCTGCCTGAGTTTTACCAGCTCCTGCATGAGGACATTCTTGTCCCTCTTAAGCATTTCAATTTCTTCCTTTGGCCCAAATTTTCCAACCTCAACGCATGCATTTACAGATGAATTTCTCCCATCGGACTGATGCTGTTGACCAGAATTATGGGAAGGCTTCTTCCTTATGATAGTCTTCAGCAAATCCTTCTGGCCCCTCAGAAATCCCTCATTTGCAAATTCATATCTATCAGGATCGACCTTTCGGAAACCCTGTTAACAGAAATGTGATCATTTATACTACACATAGAACAAGAAGTTTATAAAAGCCCTTCCAACCTAATTAAACTGACTAAAATAACATAGACATCAAGATACTGACTGTCAACAAATAATCCATTGCAGTTGAACCAAAAAACTGCTATTCATATTTACCTAAATAAGTGATTGCTTATGAAAATGAAGTCCCATGGAACCCTAAAAGAGGGATAACGGTCCGCACAATTCACAGTGAACATGGTCGTTTACAACAATTGTATCCAGCTTCTTATTTCAATATAGCTTTGACAGTGTACAAGATTGACCAAGATTGGATATTGCTCTTTCCGCATGAACCACATAGCTAAATTTCTTCAGGATGAATTTACCTCTTGCAATGTACAAGCTACACTGGGACTGCATTTCAATCTTTCCAGGTGAACCACAGTTAAACTTGTTCCAGTTAGTGCTTCTTTGAACAATAATGAGGATAAACCAACAGAACAAAAAAAGTAAGCAACATCTTAAGGATTGACCTTCTTCTAGCTTCATCTCTTTTATTTTTGCATCTCTTTTGTGGAATATGTGATCCACATCATTAGACCCTCAGTGCATCATCATCTTGCATGCTACAATGGATAGATCAATAGGTCAAAATCATTAAGCCCATCCTCATCTTTATTCCTTTACTGTTCAATTTCTCTCCTTTCGCAATTCACTTACTATCAACAATCCATATACATAAAAAGAGAAAAATTGCAATCATCAAACAACAAACACTTACTAAAAGCTGACCAAAACGTTTCATGCCATCATTTTCTGGGAACCTTCATCCCATCATTAGTCATTCAGATAACAGGTGGCATCTTTCTGCAACTAGCACATTAATGTTCGACAAAATTTAATCATATTCCTTTCAATTTTTGAGCTGACTTTTGCAGCTAGATGTTGCCTTAACACCAACCATCCTCCTGTTCTCATTAACATATACAGACAGAATCAGCATTCAGCAATTTTAAGAAAACAACACTAGTTTGCAATGCCCATAATAATCGTAAATGCCAATACTTGGGCTAAAAGAAATGTCACAGCTAGTGCCTATACTCGCATTACAATTCTTCACATTACAATTCTTGCAGTATTACTGAAAATCTATCTCATTTCTATATCATTATTAGTATATTAATGTTGAAGGTTACTAGTTGACACTAAAATATCACCAGTGCAATAAAGTCTTTGGGCCTTCGGCCCCTTAACAGACTTCAACTTCTGTGTAGGTCCCTAGCCCGGTGCAACAAAGAGACTAGCACAGCTGGATACAGGACACCACCTGAGAAACCCTTTAGGAAGAGGCACATATGCACAAATATGAGAAGAAATGAAGCCTTTATCAGCTACTTCATGCAATATTGATTCTTAGGAGAGCACTTGTAGACAACCCTGCATCTCTTATGAAAGTTCATAATTAAATGTTATGTTTCATAAGTTGTCACTTTTTAATCCACAATCACAAGGGATCAGGTTCGGTATTGCACGGTGTAAGAGTATCTCAATCATCAAAAAACTTGAGTGAGATCAAATAGTCTTGTCATAATCTTTAATTTGTGGACCATCAAATCCATCCTTTATCCCAGAACAATATCAGATTGCGACACGTAAGGTCATAAACAACATCACAAATAGACCATACGGTAATACACCAAAAATTAACAAAGACTAACAACTAAGTGATTTACTAATTGAGGTAATGTCACTTGACACAAAATACCAGCATCCTGAATCTACAGCACAAAAAAATTTAGATCTCTCCAAATTTTCCAGTAGTCATTATGTGAACATAGTTCTCCCTTCCAACAAAATTTTAAATTCTTATCTTGCAGATATAATTCTTTGTGCCAGGGAAATGAGCTTAGAAGGCAACCTCAATAACCATAAGGGTTTCAGGAGAAGAGGGAAAGACCTAAACAATATGTAGACATTTCTAGAAGAAATTTTTTTTTAAAAAAAAAAAGCCAACTTGGATAGAAGTAAATCAAGATTTACAAAGCCAACAGTTGAATCAACTAGATGGGATTATCGGTGTTCAATAGTGGTGAAAGCATGGTTTTCAGAACCGTCCTGAACCGGACCGATGGGCAACTGGGACGGTTCCGACAGGAAAAATGGCACACACCGATGCCGGGGTGCCGGGGAAGAAAGAGAGGGAAATAGAGGAAGAGAGAGAGAAGAGGAGAGGGAGAGGCTATCAGAGACCAACGGTGGTCCTTTGTGGCCGTCGAAGGGCCACAGAAACCTCCGTGGCTCAGTTTACCCGATAAAACTAACGCAACGAGCGAGAAAAAGGAGAGAGGCCATCGGAGACGGACCGACGGGACGGCAAAGGGGCCGTCGGAGGTCTCTGAGCGACCATCGTGGCCACCAGGTGGCAGAAGCGGCGCGGGCAGAGTTATGGCCACAGAACAGGGGCGGTTGCCCCTGTTCACGCGTCAACCCTTTTTTAAAAAGGAAGATGAACAGTGGCACCTGGTTTGCCAGCTTCACTTTTTAAGAATTTTTTAAAAAAAATTTAAAAATATTGAAATCGGCAATCAATTTGTCGGCTTCACTATTCAATACTTAAAAAAAAAAAGTCAAAAATAGTAAAGCCGGTAAACCCATTGCCCACTTCACCGTTGTCTTTTTAAAAAAGCCCCTGAAATAGGAGACTTAAGAAAGCCTCTTGTTTCATGGCCACGGAGCCGAAGGTGGCATTTATGCCGCCCGACGGCCACAGCAGCCTCTCTGCCAGAACCCCCCCTCGGTCCGGTTCTTCCCCCCCTCTCTCTTCTCTCTTTTCTCCCACGGATGACGCAGAGCTGCGGTGCCCACCACGGCCCTCCGAGAGCCCGTGCAGCCCTCGGGTGGCCACTAACAACATCCGCTGCCTCAACCTCCTTCCCTCCCCTCCTCTCTCTTTCTCTTCCTCTCTTTTCCTCCTCTACGGTTCGTCCCTTCTTTCGTTGGTTTGCGCCGGTCTGGTATGGGGCCGTGCCAGACCGTGCCACTGGCCGGCCGGCCGGAATGGCCACCGGTACCCGTATTCAAAACCTTGGATGAAAAATATGACATGACCCTTCTTGCAAAATCCTCGCTCTGCAATTCAACTAACCTTAACTTTGATGGTTGTGCGCACGTGCACATGCTCATAATCGGAACTGCAATCCTTGCAAAAACAACACTTACATCAAGAAGGTAAGTTTTTTTTTTTTCCTTCTCTTTTTTATCTCATGACAGCACGTTCTACTTTAGATCATGTTCCCATCTAACGAAATCCCTAAATGAGCAAGAAACTACTCTGCACGGAATGCAACCAACCTCTATTGTGCACTTCATCAACAAAAACATCACAAGCAACATCCTCTCATGAACATCAAGCAAAGAAAACATCAGAATCCATTCGGTCGGCAGACTACATCGATCCAACTCATGAAAACCCCCCAAAAAGAGGAATAAAAGAAAATCTCAATGAGAAACCGATTACATCTATTAGTAGGAGGAGGGGAAGAGTCTCACGTAGGTGTTAAGCTGGCGAACGAAGCTAGAGAGGTTGCTGTGTTTGAAGTACTTGGGGAGGAGGTCCCGGCAGAAGGATGCCGGGTCCCAGATCACGAAGCTGTTGTTGGTCTTGCTCCAGGACACCGTCCCGTCCGTCTGCGGATCGTCCACCATCTCGTAGCACTTGCTCAAGAAGGGCGGCACGACCGGGACCAGCGAGCTCCCGCCACCGCCGCCCTTTTCGACCTCCATTTCTGCTCTCCGGAAGAAGAAGAGATCGAAGGAGCGATGGTTTAGATTCGACTGGATTCAACCGGAAGGACGAACCCTAACCCTACTTGAAGAGGGGAGAGGGGAGAGGAGATACCGAGGAGTTGGGGGAGAGCTTTCGCGGGTAGCCTGGGACTCGTTAAAGTTCGCTGAACTTTTATGGATTAGCGCTGCGCCTTAAATGCCATCGTCAGAGGTGGGACCCGCCCGACTCATCCATTTCCTAGCTCTACTGGGTCCCGCATGTCAGGTGGTGGGCCACCCGGCCCACCAGTTCGAATCCAAAACCTACCGGACACGGCGACGGTGGACAACTCCCAGGTTGCACGACTATTGATGCAGAGGAAACTAGTGCCTCTTCTTTTCCAAGTCTACTGTGGTTTGCATTTTACCAAAGCTAGAATAGGTATTCTCACACGGACAGGATAGCTGAATGGAAGAATGATGAGGATATTGTGGAAAATTATAAATTTGGAGACACATGAATTGGAGCTTTAATAATAGAGTAGTGGAAAAGATGGAATAGATATATGTCCAGGCACCAAGAGATTGCATTTGAGAAAGGAGAGATAGGGTGTTTCACGCCATAAGGCATTTAAGGATTATGAGTTGAGATAATAATTATTATTTTACTAAATTAAAAGATATAAATTTGATCGATCAGATCAGATCAAATCATTTTAAAATTATCATATAGATAATTTAATAAAATTATGAGAAATAAAATCTAAAAATATATGATCTGATCAAAGAGGATGTCGGTGTACCGTCCGACGATCACAGATCAAAAATCCATCACGAAGATCATTTAAATTCATCATCATTCTTCTCAAAATTCTAGAAATCTTAGGAGAGAGAAATAATCCAGAGGGAAGATTCTAAAGAGAGAAAGTAGAAAGAGAAAGTCCAATTCTAGAGAGAAAAAATACTAGTTCAGGCTGAAGAGAGAGAGGAAAGAGAGAAAAATTTTTTTTCTCATATTTTATTATTTATATCATTATTTATTAATTAATTTAATAATTTTTCTTTTCTTTTCTTTTCTCTCTCTTAAATATTCTCTCTCTTGATTGATTATCTCTCTAAAAAGGTTAGTGAATGAAGAAATTTCTTTTAATAGTCTTGATCTGATTCTAATGAAGAATCCTGATCCATAGTTGTCAGACAGTGTACTGGCACCCACCTTAATCAGACCATGAATCTTTAGATTTGATCATCCATGATTTCAATCTAGCCATGACTTGATTTGATCATGTCGATTTCACCAATCGAGATATTGGACCAATCGTAATGTTGGATTGTGTCATCTGATCAATTCGAATTGTACCTCATGAATTCTCTCTCTTCTGATTTTCTCTCTTCACTTGATTTTATGAAATCGATGAAGAAACCTCGGTCCTATCACTTTGAATCCGATTTGATCTGATAGTCAAACTTTGGATCGTTTAGGTTCTAATTAGATTCTGATTAGATGAAATTAAATGATCGGACCCAATCTAAACCGTTGAAATATGATATTCATATTTTTTTTAATTATTGAAATTGATTCTGTATAGGATTGTGAATGTTTGACCATGGGATATTGCAATATGATCTACGAACAGAATTTTTGAAAGAAAATTTATAGAATTATGTGGATTTATTGGAATGCGTTCGAGATAAGTAATATTTTATTTTTTTTAGATTTATCGATAAATTATAATATATTTTTCTGACATGATTTGTAAAACGATGCATGAATTGGATGAATAGTATTTTGTTATGAAAACATCTTATTTGAAATGTTATGATGAAGCATGATTGAACATATTGATTTCATGATGCATTATATTGATTGATTTCGATACTACATGATTATATATTTTATTATCGAAATTAGAATATGAAATATGATTTTGAAGAATTATGATATAAGAAACATTATGAATTGACAACCTGACTGTGTAAAGGACCCCGCCAATGGGGGTATATACGTTGGCAATTGATTGTCCTAAAAATTTATGGCGCCAGCGAGACCAGCGACATGTCGTCAGAGAGACCAGCGACAAACCGCCAGCGAGACCAGCGGTTCCAAAGGACATGGCTGCCAGATGATTCGCAGCCTATCGCAAGCAGATACGCGGTATTATGACCCTGCCACAGAAAAAATGTGGTCATAGCTTATGGTTGACGAAAAAAATTGAAGAACAAAAGAAATTGAAATCTTGAAAGAAACTTGAATTTTCGAAAAAAAAATGAATTTGGCATGAATTATATTGCATAATTGAAATTGATTTCGAATTGATGAACTCTATATGTTTATTTTCTATAAATGATTATTTACTTATATGCCTGATGAAATCTGTTGAGAAGTGATCATTGTTTACTGGGCTGTCTAGCTCATTACCTCTTGTTTTACTGTTTTTATAGATGTTAAGGAATTAAGATGATACAAGATATGAATAGAAGAGTGATCAGAAGCAGAATCTCTATACTTTTATTTTCGGTTGAAAGTCTTATTGAATTTGATGTAAAGACTATGAATCATTGTTGAATTTATTGAGACATTAAAGAAAAAAATTTAGGTCGTTATGTTTTGGATTTAAATTATTGAATAATTATTTCGCTGTTATTTTAGGATAGCATGATAAGATGCCTTGCGTGTTTATGGGAAGAGTTTTCTATGAGTATGCGGCGGTTGCTATGACCCTCGATTCACAATCTCGGGTCGGGGGCGTGACAATTAATATGGTATCAGAGCTACTACATTGTAACTTGTAGTAGTGACCCTCGATTCACTAAAAGGTTAGTAATACCACTATAATTGTCACGCCCCCGATCCGAGATTGTGAATCAAGGGTCATGGCAACCACCGCATACTCATAGAAAACTCTTCCCATAAGCATGCAAGGCATCTTATCATGCTATTCTAAAAGCAACAGCGGAATAATTAGTCAATAAATTAAATCCAAAATATAATGATCTAAATTCTTCTTTAATATCTTCAATAAATTCAACAATGATTCATAGTCCTTACATCAAATTCAATAAGACTTTCAACCTAAATTAAAAGTATGAAGATTCTGCTTCTGATCACTCTTCCATTCATATCTTGTATCATCTTAATTCTTCAACATCTGTAAAAATAGTAAAATAGGAGGTAATGAGCTAGACAGCCTAGTAAGCAATGATCACTTCTCAATAGATTTTATCAGGCATTTAAGTAAATAATTATTTATAGAAAATAAGTATATAGAGTTCATCAATTCAAAATCAATTTCAATTATGCAATATAATTCATGCCAAATTCATTTCTTTTTCGAAAATTCAAGTTTCTTTCCAGATTTCAATTTCTTTTGTTCTTAAATTCTTTTCATCAACCATGAGCTATGACCATATTTTTTCTGTGGCAGGGTCATAATACCATATATCTGCTTGCGGTAGGCTATGAATCATCTGGCAGCCATATCCTTTGGAACTGCTGGTCTCGCTAGCGGTTTGTCGCTGGTCTCTCTGGCGATATGTCGCTGATTTCGCTGGTGACATAAACCCTCAGGACAATCAATTGCCAACGTATATGCCCCCATTGGTGGGGTCCTTTACACAGTCAGGTTGTCAATTCATAATATTTCTTATATCATAATTCTTCAAAATCATATTTCATATTCTAATTTCGATAATAAAACATATAATCATGTAGTATCAAAATCAATCAATATAATGCATCATGAAATCAATATGTTCAATCATGCTTCATCATAACATTTCAAATAAGATGTTTTCATAACAAAATACTATTCATCCAATTCATGCATCGTTTCACAAATCATGTCAAAAAAATATATTATAATTTGCCGATAAATCTAGAAAAAATAAAATATTACTTACCTCGAACGTATTCCAATAAATCCACATAATTCTATAAATTTTCTTCCAAAAATTCTGTTTGTAGATCATATTACGATATCCCATGGTCAAACATTCACAATCCTATACAGAATCAATTTTCATAATTAGAAAGAATATGAATACCATATTTCAACGGTTTAGATTGGGTCCGATCATCTAATTTCATCTAATCAGAATCTAATTAGGACCTAAACGATCCAAAGTTTGACTATCAGATCAAATCGGATTCAAAGTGATAAGACCGAGGTTTCTTCATCGATTTCATAAAATCAAGTGGAGAGAGAAAATCAGAGGAGAGAGAATTCATGAGGTATAATTCGAATTGATCAGGTGACACAATCCAACATTACGATGGGTCCAATATCTCGATTGATGAAATCTACGTGATCAAATCAAGTCATGGCTAGATCGGAATCATAGATGATCAAATCTAAAGATTCATGGTCTGATTAAGGTGGGTGCCAGTACGCTGTCTGATAATCATGGATCAGGATTCTTCATTAGAATCAGATCAAGACTATTAAAAGAAATTTCTTCATTCACTAACCTTTTTAGAGAGATAATCAATCAAGAAAGAGAATATTTTAGAGAGAGAAAATTCTAGAGAGAGAAAACTCATCTTGAATTCTTCAGACAATATAATTCAACAAATTCGATCGATCAGATCAAATCATGCTGAAATTATCATGTGGATAATTCAATAAAATCATGAGAAATAAAATCTAAAAATATCTGATCTGATCAAAGTGGATGTCGGTGTACCGTCCGATGATCACAGATCAAAAATCTATCACGAAGATCATTTAAATTCATCATCATTCTTCTCAAAATTCTAGAAATCTTAGGAGAGAGAAATAATCCAGAGGGAGAATTCTAGAGAGAGAAAGTCCCATTCTAGAGAGAAAAAATACTAGTTCTGACTAAAGAGAGAGAGGGAAGAGAGAAAAATTTTCTTTCTCATATTTTATTATTTATATCATTATTTATTAATTAATTTAATAATTTTTTTCTTTTCTTTTCTTTCTTTTCTTTTCTTTTTCTTCACGAAAGAGAGAGGAGAAAATCCTATTTATTATTATTATATTATTATTATTTTATTTTTCTTCTTCTTTTTTTCTTTTTTTTTTCTTTTCTTTTCATTCTTCTTCTTTTCTTCTTCTTTTCCCGTGCTTCCTTTGGCCGAAACAGGGGATCTTAAATCCCCTCATTGGTTGGCCGGCCGACGGCCGTCGACAGGAGGGGAGGCGATCCGGCGGCAAGAGGGGGACCAAATCGATGGTCGGCGGTGACCACCGACGACGAAAAAATGGCAAAATGCACATCGGCACGGGAAGAAAAACAGGGGAGAAGACTCCCGAACGGAGTCTTCTTCCTCCTCTCGCCGGCTCTCAATCGGAGTCAGAGACGAGCTCCCTCCGGCTCTATTTAAGGAGGAGATCCCTCCTCTCTCCTTTCCATCGAAAATCCTAAGCTCAATCGACGGCAATCGCCGAAAAATCCACCGCGGAAGACCGTCCCTGTGCCGTCCAATTTCTCGCCGGAAAAGTTTCGCCGGCGACGGAGGTAAGCCTCCTCCCTTTCCTCTCTTCTCCCCCTTTTAGTGACCCTCATTTTACTACTACATTGTAACTTGTAAAAAGTTAATTAGTTTATATTTAAATTCTGCTTATAATTTCAACTTTGTTGAGCCCTTTGATGAAGCCCATTGACCTCATCCTGGTTCTCTCTCGAGCATTTCTTTTATTAAAATCTGAGGAACTAGAAAAGAGCCTCTCTCTCTCTCTCTCTCTCTCTGTGTGCCCGCTAACAAGATATTCTTACGTTGGAAAATAGGAAGCTTATATCATAGCCATTCTGCATGAACAAGATAAATGATAGAAAACCAAAATAAGGAGATTAAAAAAAATAAGAAACAAAAGAAGGGAAATCACTTTTCTCACAGGAAAATGAGAGAAGATCAAACTTGACTGTTAGATGTACAAGTACTGAATACCATATACATATATACATATGTACAAATACATACATACATATATACATATATAGAGAGAGAGAGAGAGACCGGGGGGAGGTAAACTAGGCTATACAGAACCAAATTTAAAGCTAGCTCCAATTATAATATCGAAACATGGAAGCATGATGATGATAATCGAAGCTATTAAATGTAATAGATCATACCTACTAAAACATAAAACAAAATTCATGCATTTTAGGAATCTCTTGTGAGATGCACAAGCAAGATATCTCTAAAATACATAATTTTAAGTTTGAAGATGGTTTATCCTTTTATTTAACCTAATCAGATGTGGCTCCGAATCATACATACATATGCATGCATGCATACATACATATATACATACATACGTACACATACACATATATGCACATACATACATATATTTATGTATCCACATATATGTATACATCCATATATATAGTATGTATTTATTTATGTATGTATGTATGTATTTTCTATCCAAATCATTTTGTATTTGGAAAGATTAGAAAAGCAAACTTAGAGACAAAATCTCTATAACTTCACTTCTCTCCTACTTTGAAGATTCATGTGAGTGGGTTTTGGCTCTCTCCCTCTCTCTCTCTCTCTCTCTCTCGCTCTCACTCGCTCACTCATTCATTTTTCCTTTGTTCTCTCAGAATTTCCCAATCCAGAATGACGAATTACACATATAGCACCTGCAATGTCCTCCCAGAAAAATATACAAGAAAATATCAAAAAATCCAATTGATCATGAAAAAGTTAGGAGGGGAAGGGGGCCTTACATAAGTATGTAGTTGGCGTACAAAGCTAAAAAGATTATCGTGCTTGAAGTACTTGGGGAGGACATCCAGACAGAAGGAGACTTTATCCCAGATCACGAGGGTGTTGTTGGTTTTACCCCAAGACACTATTTGGTCTGTCAGTGGATCATCCACCATCTCGTAGCATTTGATGAGAAAAGGCGGGACAACAGTGTCAAATGATATCTCACCTTTTCCTTTACCAGCTTCCATTGCTCCTTTTTAGAAGAAAGGAAGGATGAGAATTATAAAGAGTGACAAATTGGATTGGAAGCGAGGAGACACTCTAACCCTAGCCGTAAGTTCTTAGATGGAAGAAAAGAAGACAGGGAAGAAAATACTTTGCAGGGTCTAAGAAACAAAAAGATAGGATTTTATTTTCCTCTGCTCTAAATATGTTTTAATTACATGCCATAATTAGGTACCAAATCCATTTAAGCACCCCCTGTAACAGCATGTCCACTGGTTTGAGGCTATTCAGCCCATTAGTTTCAGCCCAAAGCTCGTTAGAGACACCAGGGTAGCATTTGATTTGGGAATAACACAAGTATTTGGAAAATCTAGGTGCCACTAAGGATATGTTTTTTTTTTTTTTTCCTTGTGGAAACTGGCTTGGTTAAGGCTACCAATGCAACTGCTTGCTTCATGAAAGAGGTATTCTTCGTAATCAGCACTAATTATGTGATCTTTGTCCACAACCAATTGAGCATCCATAGCATGTTATTATTCAATGCCCCTTTGCAATATATTGTTGGCGCACACTTGATACTTGGTTCTCAGTTGGCTTTATACCTTTATCTTTACCGGCTTTGGTCTCCTTTTGGTTAAAGCAAAGGTGGAGAATGGTGTCTAGGCTAGCTATGCATATAAAGCTTGCCTCCTCTGGTTTTCTAGAAATTAAAGAGTTTTTTATTCATAAAATTTCAACCCTAATGATATGCTTAGAATGCTAAATATATTTTGTGTGGACATGTTTATAAATCAAGTAGACATCTTTTTTTTGGTAAGAATCAAGTAGACATCTTTATTACTCAGTCGAGGAACTGAGCCCCTGCTAATCTTTTTCTAATTTGCTGAATGGCCCCTCTCCTTGCAGTATTAAAGGTGAATTTTGATGGGACAAAAAGAAAAGAAAAAGCTATATTGGCTCATGTTACTGGGGATCATGTAGGTAATCTAATGACACCTGGTGGACAACTATCCTCTTCATCTTCTGTTCTTCCTGCTAAACTAATGGGGTTTGGGTGGGGCTTTTTTATGCTGTAGAAATCTGTCATACTATAAACGTACGGGTAAAAGGGGAATCCAGCACCATTATTATATGGATTTGTCATTCTTCTACAAGAAGGTTATCAATGGACCCTCTAATGAAAGATATATTATCTTGAATCTCAACTGCAGAAGCAATTACTATCTCACATATAAGAAGAGAGGACACACGCAATAAGGTGGCGGACTGGACAGTTGGGAAGTCCCTTGAAGGTGATTTTATCATCTCCCCCAATCAACCCATATGAAATGATCTACTTATTCTTCTTAGTATAGATGCATATGGTGTGGAATATTTGAGACTTTAGTTGATTGTTATTTGTTTTGGCACATAAATTATGATGTGTAGACAAATATTTTTATCTTTTTGTTCAGCTGAACCCTACGATGTACTCAAAAAGAAAAGGCTACATCCTCTCCACGTTGTTATCTACGATCACACACTCCGATTGTTTGTTATTTGGCAAAGCAGTTTAGCGAACAACGTTAAAAATATTCAAAATCACGTCATCTGTTGCCACAAAATGCCCCACCCAATTTCCTAATTAATAAGCTTTGCAGAGGATTTTGGCTTCTCATAGACCATATCAGATACATGTAGCATTTTTTAATAAAGAAATACCATGCCATGACCTTGGCCACCATGACATTTTTCCTCCTCATTCTTCTTTGTATTGTATAATAGCAATACAAATTACAATGATTTAATGCTACATCTATGGTAGGCCTGATCCATCTAATAATTTCTTATATAAAGGTCGGGAGTGCAAGCCATTACAGCTAAGAGAATGTAGCATGCATAGGAGTAGTTTTCTTTCTTTTTTCTTTTTTTTTGATGAAAAAAGAATCGGCCATTCACTTTATTAGTAAAATAAAAAGATATTTACAACCGATCCAGATTTTGCTTTTGCACTGATTGTATGGGTGTAACCGGTCCGAGGAAAGCGAGTTTGGGGTCCCGATTTGACCCAGAACGAGTCTAGGAATGTTCTTTGCTTCTGCCTATATGTGTTGAAAACCTTGCTTTATAAACTGTGAACCCGGCGTATCTCATACGTTGTTGTTGCGTGACAGAGTTCCACGATGAGCCAGGAGCGACAGAGCATTGAGAGTGTTTGTGAGGAGAGGTTTGAAATTTGCTCTCGTTAGGTTGACAAGTCTTCATTTCTGATTGAATTGACAAGAAGGCTTTCTCAAAGAAGTCAAGATAGGACTGACACTTTTGCGAATGCACTACAATATTATCAGCTTCAGCATAATAAAAATCAATGAACAGCCTTAAGGATTAGTATAGTTTTTTGCTGGAGGTCTTTGAGAGGAACATTGCTACGAGATTATGTTTCCAATATAATCATTTTTCTTTCTTCCTTTTTGTCAAGGATTTTTTTTTTCCTTTTCCTTCAAACTTGTAACCCAACAGGAGAGGATTGCTTGTTGCATTAGTTAAACAACGGCAACCAGCACGTACACACCAACCATCCATGTAAGCTGTTGACCGCACTCCTTCTTGCCTGCATTTGCTTTGGCCATATAATCAACACAAAGTATTTACACTAGGTTAACAATTAATTAATTGTAAAAACAAACGATATGTTTCCATAGTGCTTTGATAACTTTTTTTTTTTTTTGAAGAAAAATTGTGCTTCCATACCTTTTTGGCTGTATAACGAATCTCAACCAACACAAGAGAGGCTACAATCATTACGATTGCACTAACCAGCTATCTCTTTTAATTACGATGCATCATCTCAACCAACACAAGAGAGGCTACAATCATTACGATTGCAGTAACCAGCTATCTCTTTTAATTATGATGCATCCTCTAATCATTTTACCTTATTCTAGAAGTTTTTAAAAGGAGAAAAGTTTAAGAACACCTTTCAACATACGAGGACCGTCATCACTCTCACTGCCACACATTGAGCGCATGGCGAAACGATGTTGGCGGTTATTTTCCTACGAGACAATTGGCCTAAATGGGCTTGGCTTAAAAAATAATTCCCGAAGCACAAGACAAGGTTTTTCTCATTTCTTCCAAAAGACTGGCAGTTTATTCTCTCTCTTTTCTTCGATGAGTTAAAAAGAGAGTATACAAATGCGCTTAGAAATGGAAGGTTCCAACAATTGTAGTATTAGAATTATCCTCAACAAGAAAATCTTCACCTGCCGCTCAACTTAGCTACTCCTATAAACCCAGTTAATGGGACATCAAGTTGAGAGAACAGAACAGTAACAAAACAAAAAAAAAAAAAAAAGAAGAAGAGGAGAGAAGAAAAGATCTGATGCAAAGCCAACAAAGGTAAAGGAAAAAACGAGCATAACAAAAATTTAAATCTTCTAAAATTTCCGGTTTGCCACGCCCATGTCACGTAGCTCCCAAAGAGGTTTGCTTTCTTTTGCAATGTCCTGCTTTATGGCTTTTTGTATCACTTTCACCACAAAAAAATACTGAAACATAACAGGAGTAAGGGAAAATGGTACATGAGTATATTTCTGCAAGAGAAATTCTCTGTTTCAGATTTGAATGGTTTAATGCAAGATAGATGCTGACCTGGAAAGCCAAGATGAGAGGTATGAAGAACTTTCCTCTCTCATCTGCGTTGGGGCCCTCAATCAACTTCTGGTCCACGGTAATTGGTTTGCTCCCATTTGAGATAACAACTGTTATTACTTCCACCAAGTTTGGAATCCATGCAGTACCATCAGGAAGAATCTGTTTACAATGTACAATACTTTAAATGACTGAGACAAACTTAACTTGAAAGAGATGTAGAAGTAGCAAGAAGAGGAAAGAAGGAATTGTACATGCCTTTTCCCCATTGTCATTAGTTCTGCATCTCCCACTATTCTCGACCAAGACCACAGGAATGGCAGATTTCTAACATAAACAAAAGATGAGGGTCATTATCATAAAATCAAGCCAGAGGGTAGGTCTTAATACAACAGTAAGATTACTCCATTGTGACTTGGGTGTCATAGATTTGAAACACGGAAACAGCCTTTTTGCACATAAAGGTAAAGTTGGATATGCCTGACTCCCCCCTAGATCCTGCAAAATGGCAGGAGCCTCATGCATTGGGACATCTTTTTTTTAATCCTATAATCAGGTCCCAACTTTAATTTGAAACTAGCTTATTGTGGAATCTTTTAAAAATTGTAGTATAGCTCATACGTCTTGCACAAGACATCAACAAATTCAAGCAAATGAACCACCAATTTTGTTCGAGGATGTAGACTTTTGATATAAAGCACATGATACTTCATAAAATTCCTTAATGCCAACCAACCAATATCAATCTAAATTCTTGAGCTAAGCTCAATGTATAAAATGGACTTAATAAAATGCCTTTATTAGTACAGACATACCAGACAAATTGATTTATGCAGTTTAGACATGGATGTAGGAATCAAATTTGAGAGGTCAAGCAGCAGTTCAGACTTGATAAGCACCAATTTGCCATCTTCCCGAAGCAAAAGTTATTTATAAATTGAACGAAACTTCATTGGATAGTTGACTAACATATCAAAATTTTCCAATGGACTTTTCATGACAAAAATCAACCATTGGCATGATGAATCCATAAAGATTTGGTGGCATTTTCAGTTCTTTAACAATTTAGGGGTCATGAAAAAATTTTCACACCCTCGACTGTAGAAGCTGATCACCAATTGTCAATAAGTGTCAAACAAGCTACAATTACAAGACAATTAGAAGCTCAATAATGCTGTGTCAGATAGCATGTTTGGAGTAATACTGAAATGTCATTGACTGGATTCAGTGTCGTTGAAAACAGAGAGGCTAAAGAAAGTGAGTTCAAGATATCATTACAAAGCTTAGCCTCCAAATCACTTAATGAGCTTTTAAACAAATGAATTAAGGAGGAGTTTGAAGAGTTCCCTCCTGCCAGCTAAATAACGTACATATCTACATAAATATAAACGCAGACAAGCATAAAGGTAGTGCATAATAGGATGCCCCCAACATCCTAACTTTGTATCCCACGATGTTAGGGATCCAAATGGAAGGGTCCGGCATACCCATCCGGCAGGACCGGATCATGTTGTTGAGGCTCAAATATTTCTCAAACCAAATGTGAATTTAACTCGATTAATCAAGGCTGACCCAGCCTGATAATCATACCTATCAACCTTAGAACCTCAATTATCTTCCTTGTAAAGATACCAATCAGGTTGTCACGGGCTTTTATCAGGCTGAATGGTCAAAAAAAGTCCATAACTTGCAATTGTAGGCAACAGAATGGTTTGCATCTATAAATAATGTTATACATCAGATCACTTGCAACTCTTCACTGCTTTCATAAAAATATCACATGGTCCATTATTCACCTTTCATAAAGTTATCTTCTACGGGAGTGTTTGGTTGGGGAGAGTCGGGGTCTGAAATCGGAATCGGAATCGGAATCGGAATCGGAATGGGTGACTCCCATTTCAACCGTTTGGTTGGGAGGAGTCCCATTCCGATTCCAGAGTAGAATGGGAATGGCTCAATCTATATAGAACTCAATCCCTACTCTCCTCTATGGATTCAAATTTTCATTCCAAGTTCCGATTCCGATTCCGATCACGAACCAAACACTTTGGAGGATTTGGCCATTCTGATTTCCATTCCCATTCCGATTTTGGTTACAAACCAAACACCCCCTACATGTATTAATATAAGTCCTTCAAAACAAAGATCTGGAATTGAACAAGAAGTTTCCAGTATGAGACAAATATATAGTTCACAAAAAGATGCAGAAGATTACCTGATGATTCCTTAGTTGCATGCACATAAGTCAACCAAAAGGCATCTTAATCGCTATCTCCAAATTGGGTTTTATTTTAAGTTGCAACAGTTAAGAGTGCAGGGACTAAATGCTAGAAAGAAATGAAACAATGATAAAAGAATGCAACCTTGGGTTCAAATATTTTCATGATTAAAAAATCATGGCTTTTACATGGGAAAGAAGAATAACAACCAAAAGATGGGGTAAGTCATGTGATGAGGACAAGTTGGCAAGTATACAGATCATAAGGATAATGTTATTACATATAATCTTAAAAAACGAAAGAAATGCTTTTTTTGATAAGTGATGACAGGAAGAAAAATATGTATCTAGACCTAGTTGGGCAGTACAAACAATAATTATGACTGGAAAAAAGGTGCTTACGACACAAATCACGAAAGGAAGAAAAAAAAATAAGACACAAATATCAATGTTCTGGTGGAATGATGAGGCAGGAGGCATCATCAAGATTAGGAGGACCTACTTTATATCATAGCAAAGTTCAATTAAGATAAGGTTTTTAAAGAGTATAAAGAGCTTAGGAAAATTTCGCAAAAATAAATTCAAGGTGCAGATTATGGTATCTTACATGATCAGTTTATATATATATATATATATATATATATATATATATAAAGAACAAAACATAAATAATTAGCTCAGTAGGCATTGTAACTAGGTATACCAACAATTTTTAGATTTATGAAAAGTAGAGATAATAGGATTTTGGTGAACAATGGAGGCTCATTAAAAAAGATATATTACAGATCCATATCCACAATTGCTGAATGAGAACTCTACTTCAGAAGAGGCACTATACGGGAATTGTAGATTTTTCTTCATCAATTTAAAAATGGCAATGAGATCACAGTTACAAGGATGTAAAAGCTATGGCATTGGGGCAATACAAGATATCAATTGATTTGCCAGTCGCTTGTCAGAATTTTAAAAAAATAAAATAAAATGTTAAATAATTAAGTATTCTGCAGCCATCAATAAGAGCAAACTTTCGTACATTATTATACCCATCAATAAAGTTATGCACCAAGGTGGTAGAATAAAAATTTTCAAAAAAGGGAACAATCTCATATCATCAATGGTTAGATTCTTCCTAGCAAAAAAAAGGAGATAAATTCAGAAAGTACATGTTACTTGCTCAGGCATTTGATGAAAAGACTCTGAGAGGGGGGAATTGTGCATGAATTTTATGGACTTGCCAAAGGCTTCTGATTATCCAGAGCACCAAAAGAGGTTATTTGATGGTCATTGGATAAGATAATTACTCCTAATGGTAAACTAAAAGTCTTTTGGGACACCGACAAGCATTTTGACTAAATGAGCTATACAGGTCAATTTCCAGCCCTTATCTCTTTACACTACTAACATTTAGCTTTGTATGCTATTGATGATGATCTGATTGAGAAAAGAGGTAGGCTAAAAAAAACATGGAAGAAAACCTTCTTAATAATAAGAGCCTAAAAAGCAAAAGGGAAAAAAAAATATGGAACCCAACGAGGCCCAGGACAAAACACAAGCCTTCAAATAACATGGTTTGATTATTTTCATTTTATCGAATCTATTAATAATATATATACATACATACACACACACATGTGTGTGCGTGCGCGCGCATGCATATAACTAGAGATAGGTCGATAGAAGTGACAGAGGCTCCTTGATGGTTCATCCATCTCAATCTCTGAAGAACCTCAATACCCTTGAACTTCAGAGAATTCCAAAGTCTAAAACTAAATCTTCCAAAACCTACGAAATAGATCAAGTAGCAAAGGATTTATGTCTGCTAAAAAGTGATGCGACAATGTAGTACATTTCGCACAAGTATATTACTGGATAAACTGGAATTGCACCAATTTTACAAAGTGATAGACAACCAGTTGAGACAGTATGCATGTTAATGAAAATCCAATCAAGTCCTAATAAGTAGAGGTACTAGGATCCACTTGCAAGGGTCAACAAAAAGAAGGGAAGACCTAAGCTACAGAGATAAAGACTGCAAAAATAGCTTGAAAAAGCTAAGAACAATATCAGAGGTAGCCCCTTATAAAAATAGTTAAGCAAGCAAAGCTTTATATCTATGGTTATAGTTTAAGCACTAGAAGTTCACTGTGTGACAACAAAATCACAGTTTGTTTTATCAATCAATTTACAGAATATGTCAGTCAAAAATGCTCATGTTATATAATAAAATAACTATGAATTAACAGAAAACAGCACTAAAATCTTTCTCTAGCAAAACTAGATAGCAAGACTCATAAATGCCCAAATCCCAGGGCACATTCAAAATATCTGCAAACTGTAATACATCCATCAGAAGAACAAGATAGGTTTCATGTGATGTATGATAAACACTTCCAGTTATGAAAGAAAGCCACAAAGTGTAATTAAATAGCATATTGCAGGCTAGCAGCACAAAGCAACATCAAACAACACTAAGGAATACATGGGTGAAAATTGACTATAACGAACATACAAGATGAAGATTTTCATACCTCGAACTCTTGTTTCTTAATACACGCACCCAAGCGGATGCATTTTATAAGTGCTTCTGATCGTCTGGCAAAGAAATCATCATAATTCAGTCCATCTGGTGGTGACAGCTGAGCATGAGTTAATACAACCAAAGTTCTCTGCCATATTCTTTTACCGAATGTGTCTGTTATGGCTTTAATAACTTGTATATCCAAACTATCCACCCTATAAGCATCTAACCGGTCCACATACAGAAGAACATCGATAGTCTTGTTCAAAAGAAACCTGGCACAGTATTGGAGTTCATATTGTTTCAAACTGTATAAAAGTATATGACATAAAGAAGCAGCCTAAGCATAGCAAAAAAAAAAAAAAAAAAAAAAAAAAAAAAAAAAAAAGGAATTAGAGAAGAACTAGTTAGCGCATGAAGCAAACTATGATAAGAAAATCAGAGAGCACTTCAGCAGGAGGGAAACAAAAAATCTAATTATTAAAGGCTTCCAATTTTTTTCCTCAGATATTAGGCAAGAGGTAGTAGTTTCTCCGCTTCATGTTTCTGTCCTGTCTTTCCAGTATATCACCAGAAATCAATGGCGGCTAATCAAATAGATGAACATATGAGGTTGACCATAACTTCAGCATTATCTTGTTCAATCACCAGGAGTTGATGAGTATGACTAACCGGACTAGACAGTGGGTGATTTAACTCGAAGGACCAGATGAAAACATGAACTGGAGAAGATATAGATTCTAAGGAAACAGACTAAAGGTAACCAAGTACCAATGTTTTTTAAAATTTCACCTTGTAAAAGGTTTTTAGAAGCTATCATCATGTTAAGGGGATATCATTTTAGCAGTTGTATTGCAATCGCATGTACATGAATTTGAATACGCCCTACTCAACCAACATTTTGTTTAATCTAATCACATATAACCTGGTTTACTTATAAAGTCCTCATTCCTACATCTGACCATGATTTGCCATTTTACAGATAGATTGGTGGACTACAAAAATTTAGCCTCTAGGATGAATCTCCAACTTATAATTCTTATCTGACACCCACCGTTTTATGACTTCAAGAGCCTGTTCACTGACGTATCCACCTTCCACAAGTCCTGGAGTGTCAATGATGTTCAAAGTGAACCCTGCTCGCATGCGTGAGCACATTATTGGTCGCAATCCTTCTGACTGCAATATCAACAACATATCAAGGAAAACACAAAAATTATTAATGTATCATCATCAGAGACAATTAACACCCAAAATTGACTTCTCAGGTATTAAACAACAAACCTGGAAAGCACTGACGGGAGCCAATCTCTCCCCCATTATGGAGTTTAGAGTGGACGACTTCCCAACACCGCCCTTACCCATCAGCAGAATCGTCAATGTACTCACATTCTTAGAGGAACCATATGTAAAAATAAATAAACAAATAAATAGCACGCTAAAAAAAAGAGGAAAGGAAACAATCATTGAGAAGGCAATTGATACTGCATTGCGACAAGATCTTGTGAAGAAGAACGCACTGACCTCTTCCTTCAGCTTCCCCAGCAATTCATGCAATTTGCTCTGTGTGACAGCCGGGAACTGCTGGATTCCGAACCACTCGCGAGGTATTCGGGATGCCATACTGCTGAACTCCTATAAACAAAGATCAGATAAAGAATTTAATTCTTTTGAAACAAGGAATACATTACAAATCCAGTGAGTTCCCAGAAAAAAATAAAGTACAAAAATAAAGAAGTGCCATCGATTCCATCCCAAAACAAGAAAGAAATAGAAAAATCGCCACCAGCGAGATGTTGAAACGCAATTTATATAATCTTGAACAGTACTTTTTGAGGAAATCTTGAACAGTACTTGACGACTATTAGATGCAAAGAAATACATAAATCCATCTAGGTTACCAACTTTGAATAAAAATTAGAACTCTCCTTGCATAAAATTACCGCAACATCCTATTAAAAAAATAGAGCCAGGATGGATGATTATTAGGTGTTCAACGCTTAAAACCCCTAAATTTATTCGCTGCTTTGTCAATTTTTGGATAAGAATCAGATCTTTTGGCATGAAATCGCCGCAAAATGGGGTGAACAGGAATGTAGAGTTTTAGCGCTCGACATCTTACCTGAGAGTAAAACACCCCCGGTGAAAGGAGTTCGAAGAGAACGGATCCAGATTCCAAGCCAAAACCCGAGAGGGATGAAGGGTTTTGGAGGCTTTCAGAGATAAAATGACTCCGAGAGGGCTTGCGCGGAGAAAAAAAAAAAAAAAGGAAGGAATCAAAAGGGGAGGAGGTGTTGAGGGTTTTGGGAAACGAGGGGCATAAGGTAACGCGAGGGAAACGACCTAAAAAATTTAGATTTATCACCGCCGGCGCGCGACGTGGACGTCTTTGGCTTTTTGCGTTGGACCATTACTGTGTATTGGCACGTGCGGTTCACGTGGCTAAGATAAACTGAAACAAAAAGAGATGACGTTCCATCGAATTTCTTGCCGTCGGATAACTGTGTCCGGGATTGTTCTGCTAAGTGGAATACCATTTTCGTAAAAAGGGATAATCCAGTTAAAAATTCTTGTTCTGTGTCAGGGATAAAATTATTGCAAGAGGATAGGTGAAACAGACTTAAACCTCGAAAGGTGATTATTTTACACTCAGTGTACACCATTTATCATTATTCCTGTAATTATTGCAGAGGATAGTATTTGTTGCAACAAAGAAAAACTGTGTTATCCCTTGTTTACAGGGACATCCAAGAGTATGGAGTTGTCTCCTTATTTTTTTTTATCATGCAACCGACCGTAGACTTAAAGATTTAAAAAAGAAATAAGATAACGATCGAGTTGAATGAAACATGAAACCTAAGTAGAGGTGAGCTCAACAGTGAAGATGCGACCCATTTTTTGTATTATAATGGTAAAACTTTTAAGATGGTGTGTTTTGTATCGGACCAGATCATGGTAGGTGGCATTGAAGGAGTGCTTCATTTTTCCCTTATAACAAAATAGCCAATCAGGTGAACAAATAGAATATGAAAATATGAGATGTTGAACCACAAAACAGATTTTGTTATATATATATATATATGACTCAAATTTTATCAGATCGGAACTGGATAATGAAAATCCTATATCGATGATCTAAACCATTGAATATGATCTATTACCCTAAAACTACTTCTATACTAAAAATCATATAATTTGAAGATCCTTAGCTAGGCATCAAGTGATTAAAAAATATATCTAATTCAATTTTATTTAGGCTATCCAATTTTTGACTACTTGATGCATATAGACTATGGTTCTCATTTAATTTTTTTTTTTTTTTTAATGTATAAGCAGTTTTGAGATAGTAGATCACATTCAACATCTTAGATCATTGATATAGGATTTCTATTATAGAATTTTGATCTGATTAGATTTGAGTCAAAATTTGATCAATATGATTTTAGTCTTTAAATTAAAAAATTAAGTAAATAATTTTTTTCTAAAAATTATATAAATAATTTTAAAAATTTTTAATAAATTAAAGAAACACCCCCTCAAGTTTAGTTTCATTTCACTTATACTCTCTTTGACTGTAAAATATATCGAACTAGTTCTTCAAATTTTTGAGATATTCTAATGTGATCATACTATTTATCTTCGTTAACATAATGATACCATTATTTTATAAAATAACTAAAATACCCTTATCTCTATCTCATTCCTTCTCCTTCCTCTCTGATTATTCTCCTTCTCCATCTTCGACGCTAACGTTTCTCCTTCCTTTTTCTCCCTCCTTCTTTTCCTCCTTATTTTCTTCTTCTATCATCATCCTCCTCTTTCAAGCCCACCACAAGCCTTCTTCTAATATGGTGACTCTCTCTATCTCCACCCATTCTTCACCAGCACTCCTTCATTTTCCATCATCTCCTTTCTCCTCACTTTTTTTCCTCTTTCAAGTTCACTTGCAAGCTTTCTCTCTCTATGGGGGCTCCCTCCCTCTTCATCCATCTTGTTGGTGAATCCTCATCCCCTTCCTTCTCTCCCACTTCTCCTCTTCCTCTAAGTCTGCCCATATCCCTCTCCATGGTGGCGTCCACCACCTTCGCTCCTTCTTCACCAGAGACCTCTTCTTCCCCTTCTCTCCTTCCTCCTCATACACTTTTTTCTCTCATCCTCCTCCTCCTTTAGGCTCATCCATGACCTCTCCTTCCATCTCTTCTTTCTCTTCATCGACTTCTCCTCCAAGCCCGCTTGTGAGCCTCCTTTCTCTCTCCATTGTGGCTTCCTCCATCTCCACCTACCTTGTCAGCGAACCCTCTTTCCCCCTCCTCTTCCTCATCTCTTACTCTCCTCCTCCTCTAAATCTATCTATGTCTTTCTCCACAGTGGCTCCCACCACCTTCATCCCTTCTTTACGACGGCCTCTCCTTCTCTTCCTTATCTATTTTTCTCTCATCCTCCTCTTCCAAGCTTACCCACAACCCCTCTTTCTCCCTCCTCTCTCTTGACCTACTTCTTCTCCTCTTCTTCCTCCAAGCCCACTCATGATGCCTCCTTCTCCGTGGTGGTTCCCTCCACCTTCATCCTTCCTTTTCAGCAACCCTCTTTCTCTTTCCCCTCCATTCTCCTCATCATCTTCCCTCTTCTCTAAGCCCATCCATGAGTGTTTTTCTTTCTTCTTCTTCCCCTTCCTCCTCTTCTTCCTCTTCCAATCCCGCCTATGGGGGCTTTGATACTATCCTTCTCTTTTACATCAGCTTCTACAATCCCATCCTCTCTTTCATGGCAACTCCCTCCTCTATTCCTTTTTTGTTGGTGATCCATCCAATATGAGCAAAAAGTATTTTTATCTATTGAAATAGAAAATTAATATCATTTATTGGTAAGCAAATAGTAAGATCATAGTAAAATATCTTAAAAATTTAAAGACATAGTTTAATACGTTTTAAAGTTGAGAGGATGTCAGTGAAATTGGACTAAAGTTGAGAGGATATTCCTATAATTCATCCTAAAAAAAATATTTTATAATTTTTTTTTAAAATAAATAAAATTTATTATATTATTTTTTTGATATTTAAAGTGTATTTTTTTTTTTGATAGTGGAAATGGAACTGCATACAAATGAAATCACGAAAACAGAAAACAGAAATAGAGCACAAAAAAAATAGAAATACAAAATAGAAACAGAAACTGCGACTGAAGAACTGGCTGAAACACGAGAAACAGATTCACAAGGGCCGGGAGTGCAGTAAACCTCGGGCATCTGCTCCCAAAATCGCCGTCAGGTCGTAGGGAATCGTGTCCGACCATGATAGCAAGGAAGATCTACCAGTTCTGGCTAACAAGTCCGTAGCCCTCTGTGAAAGTATGTCACACAGAGAATCGAGCAAAGTCTGCGGAGAAGCAGAGGATCTCGCACACCAGGGGACATTCCGATAAATAAGAAGACCGGGCATCAAGCCATTGAACTACTGTCGACGAATCCCCCTCAAGGATGATGCATGGTCTCGTAAACATTCTCCTAGCAACGTTTACTGCCTCCAGCGCTGCCCTAAGTTCTGTAAGGGGAACAAAGGATGGAGAAAAGGTTTGAGCCCCAGCATACACAAATCTGTCGAGATGGTTCCGAATGACAAATCCACCGCAAGATCATCCCTCCCTGACCGATCCATCAAAATTCACCTTCAACCATCCATGGGGTGGGGGCATCCAAGACACCAAGATCGGTGTATGAACAAGAGAGCTGCTAGAGATGCGGGTGTCCCAGGGCACTTCAAGGAAGAAGGCGGTGTTAAATTCATTGGCCAACCGAAAAGCATTGGTAACAATTGCAGTGGCATCAAGCGTCTGTTGGTGATGGATCCAAGAATTTCGAGCAAACCAAATATACCACCCACAGTAAGCTATCGAAGTCTGATGCAGCCGATTATGTGACGTGAATATATGCTGCATAACATCGACAGTAGAAGAAACAGACTAAGGTAGACCGAGATTAGATGCTAGTAGATCCCATGCTTGCTTGGCCGCCGGACAGGAGTATAGAATATGGTTGATATCTTCAACATCATTGCAGGCGTCACGGTATTCTTGGCCAGGGGGTAATATTCCTCTATGGTGAAGAAGATCTTTACATTGGCAGAGCTCGCCATATGACTTTCCACTAGAAGAACTTGACATGAGGAGCAACAACAAGACGCCAGATGGCCTTAAGGTTTCTTGACTCCTCGGATCCGATACCGTCACGAGGAAGCAACAGTTTATATACTTGGCTTGCTGTTACCTTGGCAGCTCCAGATTCGGCCCAAACACAAGAGTCCTTACCTTCCATATGGATGATTGGAAGATCCGTAATGGTCCTCGGTAAGCTCAAGTGGAAAAGTTCAGCCAATGTTTCGATGTTCCATCTTCCAAGTTCAATCCGTAGAGAGGAGACTCGGTCATCATCCGTAACAATGTCGGAATTAAACAGCACTGGCGATAAACGGAGGGAAATGTCTCACGGAAACTGTGAGAACTGTGGCATGGTGGCTCAGTTCTTTGTGAGGTCATGCGAAAATCAGAGAACGTGAACATCGTGAGGAGAGAGAACCGTACACGATACTGTGAGAAAAAAAATAGGGCCCTTGGACAACGAACAACGTTCACTTTAGGGATTCAGAGGATCTTCTAAAAGAAAGAACTTTTGTGAGGAAGAACTTTCTGTGAGAAAAAAATTGAATATACGAGAGTTGAGAGTGAGATCTCCTTTTATAAAAATTTTTTTTATAGTAAAATTTGCATATCCCATAGAGACGAGTCCTTTTGTGACTGATTCATGTATTTTGATTATTTTTTATTTTATTTTTTCTTTCTTCCTACTGCATCGTGCAGTACCGAAAAGATCTTTGGAGATGGTGTCCTGACTAGACATCCACTCAACAAGTGATATCAGAGAGAGATGGTACAAGGATGCAGATTGCAGCGGTGGTGAGCAAGACTGAAAATAGAGAAGACATGATCAATCAAGATGGAGATCAACAAGTTTGACGGAAAGAATAATTTCTCCTTGTGGCAGGCAAGGGTGAAGGACATGCTCATCCAACAGAGGTTGATCGATGCTCTCTTGTGCGAGGAGAAACCAACTACTATGGAGGTGTGGGATTAGAAACGGCTATAAATACAGGCGGTGAGTACCATCTGCATGTACCTAACGGATGAGGTTATGATCCATGTGCTGAGCGAGACTTTTCCGACGATGCTGTGGTCGAAGCTCGAGGAGTTGTACATGGCGAAGTCTCTCACCAATACTCTTTTCCTCTAGAGGCAGTTTTACCAGCTGCGGATGGCTGAGGGACAGAGCGTGCAGGAGCATCTAAGTCACATTCTCACGGTGTTGGTGAGAATGTTGAGGAGAAGGCCAAGGTACTGATTTTACTAGTGTCGCTTCCACCTTTGTACGAGTCCTTGGTGACTGCTCTTCTAGTGGGGAAGAGCACCATCAAGATGGACGAGGTCACCGCAGCAATACTCTAGAACGAGGTTTTCAGGAGGGAGAACTCAGCTTTGAGCTCAGATGGTGGTAGTTCAGCTTTGGTGGTTTCTGGAGGAGCAAAAGGCGGTAGACAGAGCGATAGGAGATCGCGACGAGGACGGTCCAAGTCCAGGAGAGATTTGAGCAAAGTCAGATGTTACCGATGTGAGGAGTTGGGACATCTAGCCAGAGATTACCCTCAACTCAAAAATCGGACGGTGGCTGCTGTAGTGACGGCTGGCAACGATTCAGATGGAGATGTCTTGGAGATATCTGATGAGGTATCTACTTCTTTCCAGTAGTGGATATTAGATTCTGCATGCACCCATCATACATGTTGCAAAGAGAAGCAGTTTGACTCCCTGGAGAACAGTAAGGACACTGTATATCTACCGGATGGATCAAGCTGTGCGATTAGAAACATTGGGACGGTCAGCTGGAGGACTTATGATAGTGCAGTGAGGAGATTGGGAGAGATCTGATAGTGCTACAAGACGGTAGCTGGTGAAAAAATTCTGAGGATGCTACGCGGCGATAGGATTATATTGGAGGGGAAGAAGGGGAGCAGAGAACATTATTACCTGGCAGAAAGTCCAGTGCGAGGTGGAGCTTCGAGAGCCAGGTGGAGCCCAAAGCAAGATGGAGCTCCATGTGGAGGTGGATCGAGCACGAGACAGGAGACTCAGGAAGAGGAAAGGCGACGTCCCAAGATGAGATTCTTATTGCTGCAAGATGATGCCCCGAGCAGGTCTCAGGTCAGAAGGAGCACAGCATACGACGAAAATAGGATCGAGCGACCTAGCTCGACTCTCATGTTTGCCCATCCATGATCAGCAAGCAATTGCCCCAGGGCATGGGAGCGAGGAGATCCAGAAGCTCTCGGAGTTAGGAGGAGACCGAATATCGAGTCGAGGTGGAGATTATTAGAATTTGATGTTTCGAGATTCGGTCCATATTGAGACCACGATGAGGTTCGCGATAAAAAATAGAATCCAACGAGACCAAGTTCACCCCAAAGGAACCTCAAACGGATAAAATATGTACTTTTGGATTCAGCATGCAATCTGAGGCAATGGAGGATCGTCAGTGGCCGGTGGAGCGGCGGCGGCGCGGCCGTAAGAGGCGGGACATCGTCCAACACGTGGGCCCAGCGTGGGGCATGCGGCCCGGCCCAAGCGCGCGTGCGCGGTGCAGCCCGGGCCCAAGCGCCTGGTGCGGGTGCGGCCCAGGTCTGTGCGTACAGGCTAGCCCAGGCCTAGGCGTCGTTGGGGCCTGATTTTCTCGATCCACCGTGGATCAGGTGATCCACGGCCCAGCGCATGGACCGCGTGGGCATTTTTCACGTGTTTCGTGTGGTCCACAGTACAATTCTATAGATCGATCGCGATCGAACGGCTCTGATAGCTTGCGGTCATGATCCAACGGCTTAGGGCCTTAATTGGGTTGGTTTAAGACTCCTAAACCTAATCTAATTCAGGTTTAAGCCCTTTAAAGGGGCCTGATTGGTGAACAGAAGGGTGTGTGGTCTTTTGGCTTATATTTTTTCATGGAAACCTGTGAGAACTGTGGCGTGGTGGCTCGGTTCTTCGTGAGGCCGCACGAAAACCAGAGAATGTGAACACCGTGAAGAGAGAGAACCGCGTACGACATTGTGAGAGAAGAAGCAGGGCTCTTGGACAGCGGTCGCTTCAGGGGTTCAGAGAGGTCTTTCAAGAGAGAGAGCTTTTGTAAGGGAAAAATTGAGTGTTCGAGGGTTGAAGATGATATCTCCTCTTGTAAAATTTTTTTTTCATAGTGAAGTTTGCATATCCCATGGAGATGAATTTTTTTGTGGTTGATCCACGTATTTTGATTATTTTTTATTTTATTTTTTTTCCTACTGTATCGTGCAGTATCGAAAAAATTTTACAATATGGTGTCCTGACCAGACATCCATCCAACAAAATGTTTGATAGCCAAGAGTCGTTGAGAATGCTAATCGCAGAGCCATCTAAAATGAGCCATTGCATCAAGTAGAGTGACAGATGAGATGCCAAATGTAGGATGTTTTCCTCGGAGGTTTATAGTTACTCCATCTTCCGAAGAAATGGTACTTGTGCCAAACCACTCGAGCCCACAATGAGGTGGGATTCAAGAGGACTCTCGCCGCCAGAGTTCCCATATAAGCTGTGCACCACACACGAAGGTCTTGAGTACCCAAACCACCCAGCTTCTTTGGCAAATATATCTTATCCCATGCAAGGAGATGGAGACGATGACCACCTGCATCGTGGCCCCAAAGAAATGTTTTGAAGTGTTGCGGCCAATCCCCTCGTCGCCTGGTCGTCAGGAATGAGCACCTGTAAGAAAAGTCCACACTAACCGAAGATGCCTCTGGTGGGGACCCTCCGATGGTCAAGTCAGAGAGGAGACTAGACAACAGTAAAAAAGAATCAGGGGGTCGGCAGGAGAGAGCCAGAGAGAGAGATAGAGCTCAGGAGCTTAGAAAGAACCTCCCTTTAACATTGTTGCCTTCTCCGTTTTATAGTAGGGTGCGGCGTGGTCTTGCCATTAATGGCACAGACAATTGGAGAGTTGTCAAATCATCGGAGGTTGTCAGAATCATCGTGGATTGTCAAGTCACCGTGGGCTGTCAAATCACTGGGGTTGATCTATGTCCTTGGCAGGATAATGTCCCCAGGGCGGCCACGCCACATATCCTTGTCAGGAAAGCAGCCCATAGCAGTCGTACGGTGTTTAGGGGAGTTGACTGACCATACATCGGTATTCGACTGCGGGACGTCGGGTGAAGCCCCGGGGATACCGTCGGCTGGTCTGGCGCATTGCGGGAGTCGGACGTCGGCTGCCACCCTCGTCTGACGGTGAGTCGATAATTTGGGCTCCACCGCTCGGCTAGTCGAGAACAAAATGGGTCTGCCCGATCGAAACTCCTTTAGTCGGATAATGTCGGCAGCTACTGTCGGCAGTCGTCGGTTGGTGCGGTCGGTAGAGTCGGATATCGATCGGACAGGTCTGAGGGTGAGTCGGCGTAGAAGGGATCGATCGGTATATCCCAACAGTTGCCCCCCCACTCCTGAGTCGGATGTCATGCTGGTCAGCATTTTCGCATGGGCGACGACTTCGGACGAAAGGAATGGATATCCATCATATCATGCTCTGACTCTGGCGACCGTACCAATGAACGGTCAGGCGTTAGACGTTCCATTGGTGTCAGGCGTCCCATTGGGTACAGAAACCGTCGTTTTCGTCGTCTCTTCGGGAACGCAAACCACCGTCGGTTAGTGAATCCTGAGATGCGATTTTTTTTGCCGCGTGGCAGGGGGCCATTGGATCGAACCCGTTCAGGCGGATGGAGGCGACGTGGCTCGATCTGGGGCAGGTGCATCGAATTGTTGAAGCAAGGGAAGGCCCAGATGCTGCCACGTGTCAAAATTCAGGAGATCCTCGTTGGACGTGCTCTCATCTCGATCGTCGAGGGGCACTATATATATAGGGTCACCTGTACCCAAAACTCCACTTTTCACAACCCTGTTGTCGAGACTCTGGTCGAGTGGTCCCTTTGTTTCAGGTAGTTGTCCCTGCTTTCCTCCTTGGAAAGTTTTCTCGAAGCCATTGTCTTTGTCTCCTTATTTTTTGCTTCCTTGAAATTTTCTTCTTTCTTCTTCCTTATCCTTCTTCTTTGGGACTAGCATCATGGCTAGAACCTCTCCTCGAGGAAGTCCGTCGGGGAACCCGACCGATGATTCTCGATCGACCCCGGAGGTGGAGGTTTCTTCACTTTCGAGATCGAACGTCGATCGTCTCAAGGAACAGTATAGCATCCCGGAGCAGTTTTGGCTGTTCGCCCCTGGGACCGACGGTCGGGTTAACAACCCGCCCATGGGCCAGGTGGCTTTCTATGTCGAGGACCTCCGGGTCGGTCTTCATTTTTCGATTTCAAAGTTTGTCCGGAACATCTTGGACTATTACGGACTTTGTCCGGTGCAACTGATGCCGAACTCATTCCGGCTGATAGTCAGCTTTGCCTTGTTGTGTCGGTTTTTGCTGATCAATCCTCATATCTCCCTCTTCCGAGCATTATTTGTCCTCCGACCCCACCCTAAAGTCCGAGGATGGTGATTTTTCAATCCTCGGAAGGGTCTTTCCTTCATCACTGGTCTTCCATCATCAATTCATGGGTGGAAGAATCAGTTTTTCTTTGCTTCCTCTTCACTTCCTTGGGTTTTTTCTTCCTACTGGGGCGACCCCTTGACTTGGCCGAACGAGAATAACCGAGTGGAGGCAGACGATCGGGAGGATTTTTACCGACTCAAAGATATGTCGGTACCGAAGCAGAGAGAGCTTCTTACCGAACAAGCTCTTTATGACGCCGGCTTGAGCTTGGTCCCCCGTCTAGGTACAATTCGGTATGTTGACTGTTTCTTAGCTTTTCATCTATCTCCAAATTTGTACTAACTTTTTTGTTGAAATTACAGGTATGCCATCGAGAATGAGGCTGACGGACGTCGAGATTCGGCAACATGCGGCAAGAAAGAGGCCGGCTACCGGAATCGAACCATCACGGCCTCCCAAGAGGCCTCAGATAGCATCGCCGACCGATCTTGCGATGATTGGGACGTAGCCCGACGTCAAACGTGTGTCGGGCTACGAGCCGATCGTCGCTCTGTCAGCTCCGACGGTGCCACCTGAGGCACCGGTCGAGGAAGGGTTGAACGAGGGGGCAGCCGAAGGAGCGTCGGCTCCCCCACCCACGGAAGAGGTTCGGGTCGAAGCACGTGAGCCCGAAAGACCTACAGTGGTTGTCGCTGCGGTCTCGGGAGGGACCCAGTCGAGCTCGAGCTTTCCGTCTCTCTCCGACTTTTGGGCCTGGGCGGCCGGACAAGGAAAAGCTCCGATGCCGTCGGGTGACGACCCAAGGTCAGCCGGCTGAGCCACATCGTCCGACGTCCAGCTTTTCGAAGGAGCATCGGCCCTGGCCAACCATAATTTGGCCAAGAGGTTGTGCCAGGCAACCATTCTCCCGGTCGATCGGGAGATCATGAAGAGACGGACGGTGTTCGACATGCTTTCTTCCTTCTTCCCGACTATGATCCAGGTGAGCTCATTTTTCTTTCTCCTCTTCATTATTATTTTTCATCAATTCGGTTTTCTGACAGTCGGCCTTCCGCCTGTAGTTGATCTACAATATATCCGAGCTGGAGGCCGGGTACCGGAGGTTCGGTGATGTTCTGACGGCCTGAAAGAAGAAGGCAGAGATCGTCGAGGCCAAGAAGGTGACAATGGTCGAGCAGCTGAAGCAGTCGGTCGATCGTGAGGCAACGCTCGAGGAGGAGATCTCCCATCTTACCGACGTGCTGGCTGCCTCAGGAGCAGAACTTCAGTCGGCTCGCGAGGAAGCTAGGCATAAGGGTCGTATTGCTCACTAACTGCGGCGCGAGCGGGATGGTTGCATCGCCGAGCTCGAGGCCGAGCGTGAGCAACTCCGGGTAAGCCTGGAGAATCTCGCCAAGGCTGAAGAGAACTTATCCACTGCCCAAGCCGACGCAGACATAGCGAAGGCGGAGGCGGAGTCGGCGAGGGAGGCTCTAGGTCGGGCGGTGGAGGACTTCCGTGGCTCCGACGAATATCGCGAGGAGCTCCTGGAGAGTGGCTTCGCCTCGTATTGAGTGGGGTACGAGGACGCCCGGGATGCAGTCCAGGGTCTGTATCCGGAGCTTGACCTCAGCAGCATCGTTCCCCCAGGGTCGGAGGGCCAAGTCACAGGAGAGGTGGCCGACCCAACGTCGGGAGATCACACTACCGTAGAGGAAGCCGTCCCGGATCAGATTATCGAAGGTGAGGCGGCTCTGAACCCCGATGCTACTCCGACCCGAGTGGCCACGCCGATCGTCCCTGAACTTCTCCCGATTGAAGAAGTTGACTCCGACGAGTAGTCGGAGCATCCTTTGTTTTTGTTCTTACTTAGTGTACTTGTAATCAGACTTTGGCCCAATTTTATAAATTCAGTTCATACTTGAATGAAATTGAGAACTTTTCAACTTTCTTTTTCTTTATGCATCCTGAAATGTATCTTGGAATGTATGTTTCGTCGAGACACCCCCGAGCGTATAAGTCGTAGGCCCAACGTACCTTGTTAGGACATTCGATAAGATCCCGAGCAGTTAGCCGAGATAGTCGGTAGCGTGCACCATGGTAAAGGCAGAGCGAGCTTCGATTTTAGATCGATGTCCTGACTGTCATACGATCCGACAATCGAGAGTCTAAGTCAAGCGCCCATTGCCCAGACCTGAGTCGGGCGTGTTTGTCGACTCAGGTGTCGACCGACCTTCGAGCGTAGCCCTTTGACCTGATCATCACGTAGAGTTTGATAGTCGAATAGTGTTCGACACATTCGGTGATGATAAGTCGGTCATCCGTTGTCCGGTTCTTTGTCGGGCGTATACGTCGCGACGTGTGATAAACGGTGGTAAGCCGAATATCCTTCGACCGGTCGTGATCTGGTCGGTATGTCATGAACGCGACGTTGGTCGTGTTGGCGTTTTGCCTTTCTTGGCCGGAGCCAAGTCGGCAAGTTAGCCAGTCGTCTAGCTCGAGAGTTGACTGTGGAAGGAGCGTGGCTTCAACTTAGGGGGGTTTCATCGCCATCGCCGGCCTTCCACCAACGTAGATATATCGGTTGTTGTAAGAGTCCGATGCATCGTCGACAATCGGGCCGCAGATTTTTAACAGAACGTTGGGCCCAAGTCGGGGCATCGGGGCTCGTACTACTAGTGAGCACCGACGCACAATTGGAGAGCTGAGATTCTAGACTCCAAAGTTTTAAAACTGAGTTTGTATTCCGAATAAGGGCACACAGAGTTCACTGGTAGTACAATCTCAGGTTGTCGGCATTCCAAGTCCGAAAAATGGCCATTCCTTCCAGAGTCTCCAGTCGGTAGGCTCCCGACCTGTAGGTGTCTGCTATCTTGTAAGGTCCTTCCCAGTTCGAAGATAATTTTTCTTGATCCAGAGGCTTCGAAACTTCTGCATTCCTTAAGACCAGGTCTCCGGGTCTGAAAAACTTTGGCTTAACCTTAGCATTATAGTATCGGGCCACTCTTTGTCGGTAGGAAGCCATGCGAAATTAAGCCTCGTGTCGGAGTTCGGGTAGGAGGTCCAAATCGGCTCTCCGACACTCGGAGTTGCCCGACTGGCAGTCTGCTCAACTCTAGTCGATGGTAGCCCGATCTCGAGTGGGATCATCACCTCTGTCCCATAGACCAAGCTGAAAGGAGATTCTCCGATCGGGACACGGGGTGTCGTTCGGTACGTCCACAGGACGGAATTCAATTTCTCAACTCAGAGGCCTTTGGCTTAATTCAGTCGGGTTTTCAGTCCATGCAGAATGGTTCGATTGGTTACTTCGACCTCATCGTTGGACTGTGGATGCCCGACCGAGATCAGCCTGTGCGCGATATGAAATCTCGCACAGAACTTCCGAAAGTCTTGGTTGTCGAATTGTCCTCCATTGTCAGTGATAATAGTGTGCGGCAGTCCGAACCTGAAGATGATGGACTTCTGGATGAAGTCTTCCATCTTTCGCTCGGTGATTTGCGCCAGAGGTTTGACTTCCATCCACTTAGTGAAGTAGTCGATTGCGATAACTATGAACTTTCTTTGACCAGACGTCGGAGGGAAAGGACCGAGTATATCGATTTCTCACTGGGCGAAGGGCCACGGGGCGACAATGGGAGTGATCTGGTTGGCGGGTCGGTGTTGTATGTTAGCATACCTTTGACATGGCTCACACCTCCGAACCAACTCAGCCGCATCCTTTTTCATGGTGGGCCAGTAGTAACCCTGCCGTAGGACCTTGTAGGCCAAGGATTTGCCCTCCAAATGATTTTCGCAGATCCCTTCATGCACCTTTCTGAACACGTAGTCTGCATTAGTCGGTCCCAAGCACCTTAGCAAGGGAAGGGAGAACGATCTTTTGTAGAGTCGGCCGTCCATCATTATATATTGGGAGGCCGTCCATCAGAGTGTTTGGCTTTCGCGGGATCTTCAGGACTGGTTCCGTCGGTCAGATACTGAACGATCGGATCCATCCAGCTCGGCTCGATCGTCAGTTGCAGCACCTCCTCGGCCCTATCGATGCTCGATTGCTCGAGACTCTCCACAAGTGTCCGGCCTAAAGTGTCGTAGGCTGATGTCGCAAGCCTGGAGAGTGCGTCGGCCTAAGCATTCTCCAACCTGAGAATGTGGGAGATCTCGAAATACTTGAGGTGTGCCACGAGATCTCTCACCTTCTGAAAATATTTTGCCATGGTCAGGTCCCGCGCCTCGAATTCGTCTTTGACTTGTCCCACGATCAGCTGGGAGTCGGAGAAGACTCTGAGGCTGCCGATCCCAAGCTCCTTCACTACTCTCAAGCCAGTGAGGAGTGCTTCATACTCGGCTTGATTATTGGAGGCTTTGAAATCAAATCAGAGGGCGTACTCGGTAACCACTTCCTCTGAGTTGGTGAGCAGGAACCCAGCCCCGCTCCCTTGAGCATTGAAAGCTCCATCGATGTGCAACACCCAAGTAGACCCGGGGTCACATTCAGAGGTTACAGCCTCTTTGGAGTGCTCGACTTCCGATTCTTGGTCAGTTGTCGGGCACTCCGCAATAAAGTCGGCCAAAACCTGGGCTTTCAAGGCAGGTCGTGGTCGGTACTAAATGTCGAACTCACTCAGCTTCACCGTCTATTTCGCCAATCGTCCTGATGTGTCGGGGCGACGCAAGATCGCCCTCAGAGGCTGGTCGATGAGGACCACGATAGCGTGCGCTTGGACATACGGACGGAGTCGCTGTGCAGACACAATCAAGGCGAATATCATTTTCTCTGCCTTTGAATATCGAGCTTCAGCTTCGTGGAGCACTTTGCCAGTGTAGTATATGGGCTGGTGAATTCGGCTCTCGTTCTCTCGGACAAGCACCGAGCTAACCGCCTCTGGGAAGGTTGCCAAGTAGAGGTACAACATTTCTCCGACTTCTGGCTTTACAAGCAGCGGCGGGGAGGTCAAATATCTCTTCAGATCCTCGAAGGCCTGTTGGCACTCGTCCGGCCAAGTAAAGTCTTTCGTCTGCCTCAGCATTTTGAAGAACGGGAGGCATCTCTCAACCGATCGAGAGATGAATCGGCTGAGCGTGATGATCCTTCCGTTAAGCTGCTGTACCTCCTTTTTGATGTCCGAGTGTCGCATGTCGATGATCGCCTTTATCTTCTCAAGATTGGCCTCAATTCCTCGTTGAGAAACGAGGAACCCGAGGAACTTCTCTGAAGTCACCCCGAAGGCGCACTTAGTCGGATTCAGCCTCATCCGGTGTTGTCGAAGAGTGCAAAAAATTTCTTCAAGATCTTGGACATGATCTGAAGTCTGCGCGCTCTTCACCAGCATGTCATCCATGTATACCTCCATGTTGCGTCCGATTTGATCTTTGAAGACCTTATTGATGAGTCTCTGGTAGGTGGCTCCGATATTTTTCAGTCCGAAGGACATTACTCTATAGCAGTAAAGGCCCTTAGCGGTCACGAAGGCTGTATGCTCATCATCTTCGGATGCCATCCGGATCTGATTATATCTGACGAAGGCATCCATGAAGCTGAGCAGTCGATGGCTGGATGTCGCGTCTATCAGCTGATCAATTTTCGAAAGTGAAAAGTTGTCCTTCGGACATGCACGATTCAGGTTGGTATAGTCGATGCAGATCCTCCACCTCCCGTTAGCTTTTTTCACCATGACAACATTGGCGAGCCAGTCGGGGTATGTGGTTTTTCTGATGAAGCCCATCTCGAGTAGCTTGTCCACTTCCTCGTCGATGGCCTTCTATCTTTCGAGAATAAAAAACCGCTTCTTCTGCCTCACCGGCCTCACTCTAGGGTCGATGTTGAGTCGGTGAGTCATCATCTTCGGAGGGATGCTGGACATATCCGCTGCCGACAAAGCGAATACGTCGGCATTGGCCTTCAATAGTTCTATCAGCTGTCGCTGCTCAGGGTCGGATAATTGGGATTCGATCCAGACCACTCGTTCGGGATTCTCTGCTATTGGGATGGAAATCAGCTGTTCGGTCGGTTCGCCCCATTCTTTCTCTCCCCGTTGGTCCAACTTGTCAACCATCAGGGAGTTCTTCGATTCGCTGCTTCGAGCAGAGATTTGAAAGCATCATCGAGCGAGCTGTTGATCCCCGTGCATCTCTCCGACTCCATTTTTGATCGGGAATCGAACCAGCAGGTGGTACGTCGAGACTACCGCTCTGAGGACGTTTAGTCCGGGTCTTCCGAGTATGGCGTTGTAGGCCGAAGGTACTTGAACGACCGCAAAGATTAGGTGGACAGTGCTATGTCGTGGTTCAGTTCCAGCTGTCACGGGAAGAGTAATTTCTCCTTCCACCGTGACAGCATCTCCAACGAAACCTACTAGGGGTGCAGAGACTCTCTTGAGCCGATCAACCGACAGTCGCATTCGGGAGAAGGTCGAGTAGAACAAAATATTAGTCGAACTTTCATTATCAACAAGGATCCTTCTTACATCATAATTTACTATTGTTGCCGAGACAACAACAGCGTCGTCATGGGGAGTTTGGATTCTCCGAGCATCTTTGTCTGTAAAAGTAATTACATCATCTTGGCGCAGCTTCTTCGTCGACTCCCCTCCAGCAGTCATCCCTCAGTCCAATCATTTGGAGATCATGTTGATGACCTCGACCGTGGGCTAGTTATTCGCTGCCTCTTCAGTCGGTTGGGGTCGTCGGTCGGGGATGGGTTGAGTCGGTGGGCTCCTTCAAAATTTTTTGAGATACCCTCGACGTATGAGGACCTCGATTTCATCCTTGAGTTGGATGCACTGTTCGGTGTTGTGACCGTGGTCCTGATGAAATCGGCAGTATTTTCGCCGGTCGAGGCCCTTTGCCTTCAAAGGCGGAGGCCGTCGCAAATATTCTTCTCCTTCGATCTCCATCAAAATCTGCGCATGAGGAGCAGAGAGAGGAGTATAGGAGTCATACCTGCAACGCATCAGCCTCGGACTCCACCATCGGGGCGATCTCGGGCTCTGTCACTGGGGCGATCTCGGGCTCTGTCGTCGGGGCGAGGCTTGTTTGTCGGTCGGGGGCCCGCTAGGCTCGGCAGGAGCCCGACCTTTTCTTTGCTTCTCCTTCGAGCCCTTGGTCTCGGTTAGGCGCCGGTCGGAAGCTCCTTCGTCTGTGCGTATGTATTTGTACGCTCGCTCCAGCAGTTCGGCATATGTCTGAGGGAGGGTCTTGTCCAAGGAGTATGTAAATCGGGACCCCCTCAGCCCCCTCTTCATGGCTGAGTAGCCATGTCTTCGTTGAGGTCCCGAACCTCAAGCGTGGCCGCGTTGAATCACGTCATTAAGTGTCGGAGCGTCTCATTTTCTCCCTGCTTGAGGGAGAAAAGGCTGTCCGAGATTCGTGACGGCTTCCGACTGGTGCTGAAATGGGTCACGAAAGAGTGCTCGAGCTGCCCGAAGGAGTGAATACTTCTTGAGCGGAGGTCGAAGTACTAGACCCTGGCAGCTTTGCGAAGGATGGCAGGGAAGCCGATGCAGAGGAGGGCATCGGTTGCCCCTTGGATCATTATGAGAGCCTTGTAGCTCTCTAGATGGTCAACTGAATCGGTGGAGCCATCGTAAGGCTCCACATGGGGCATCTTGAACCGACTAGGAATCGGCTCATCGAGGATCAGTCGAGAGAGAGGTTGGGCGGTCTGGAAGTCGACGTCGTTCGAAGACTTCTGTCCGTCCACTTGGAGCTGGGCGAGCCGACAGTCGATTTCTTCGAACCTACGTACGTAGTCGTTGATCCGTCGGTGTTGGGAGACCCCAGGGGTCGAGTCTCCCGATGAATCTGAGAGGGAGGCAGACGGTGTCCACGACCGCTTCTCCTTCCTCGCTCGCTCCAGCTGGGAAGGAGAGGGACGCCGGGACCGGTGGGTGTCATGCCGTGACCGCCTCTCCCCTTCTCGATGGGAATGCTGAGATGGCTGCTCCTGGGAAGGAGACGGAGATCGACACGGGCGTCGGCGGCTGCTTCTGGACGGCATCGGGTGCACCGCCAGTTGCTCCGCCGGCGAGTGCGGCAACCGAGTTGGTTGTTGTTGAAGACTCTTGACTGCATCCGTCAGCACAGTCATCTGCCGCACGATCACCGCGATCTGCACCTCCATGGTCACCACAGGATGCGGAGAGCTGGGTTCCACCATGGAGGGTGGGGGAGAGGCCTCTTCCTGGTGGGAAGAGTGCCTCGCCGATCCGGTGGCTCTCGATCGCTGAGCCCTGGTTCTTGTCATCTCGAAAGAATTTTTCAAGCTCTGTGGAGGTCATGATTCCCCCTACCTGGCGCGCCAAACCTGTTGCGGCCAATCTCCTCGTCGTCTGGTCACCGAGAACGAGCACCTGTAAGAGAAGTCCACACTGACCGAAGATGCCTCCGACGGAGACCCTCCGACGGTCAAGTCAGAGAGGAGACTAGGCAACAGTTTAAAAGAATCAGGGGGTCAGCGGGAGAGAGCCAGAGGGAGAGAGAGAGCTCAGGAGCTTAGAAAGAACCTCCCTTTAACACTGTTGCCTTCTCCGTTTTATAGTAGGACGCGACGTGGTGCTGCCATTAATGGTGCAGACAACTGGAGAGTTGTCAAATCGTCGGAGGCTGTCAGAATCACCGCGGATTGTCAAGTCATCGTGGGCTGTCAAATCACTGGGGTTGACCTATGTCCTTGGTAGGACGATGTCCCTAGGACGGCCACGCCGCATGTCCTTGTCAGGACAGCAGCCCATAGCAGTCGTACGGCGTTTGGGGGAGCTGACCGACCATACGTCGGTATTCGACTTGGGGACGTCGGGTGAAGCCTCGGAGACACCGTCGGCCGGTCTGGCGCATTGCGGGAGTCAGATGTCAGCTACCACCCTCGTTCGACGGTGAGTTGGTAATCTGAGCTCCGCCGCTCGGCTAATCGGGAACAGAATGGGTCTGCCCGATCGAGACTCCTTTAGTCGGATAATGTCGGCAGCTACTGTCGGCAGTCGTTGGTCGGTGCGGTTGGTAGAGTCGGGTGTCGGTCAGACAGGCCCGAAGGTGAATCGGCGTAGAAGGTGTCGGTCGGTATATCCCAACATAAAGTATTTCTAAATTTTGTCCAACACCCCAACAGGAGTAACACAATGCGCTAGGAGGTGAAGAGAGATAGATGTGAGAACAGACTGAAGGAGGGTAGAGCGATCGGCTTGGGATAAGAATTTCCACTTCCATCCGGCCATTCGACCAATAATTTTCTCAATGATGAAATTGAAGTCAGAGCTTTTCAGTCTAGATCCGCTCAGGGGAACACCCAGATACTTCAGAGCGACTGATTTTGGTTGAATATGCAATAGATTAGTTATCATTCCACGAATAGTTCTATCAGTTGATGGGCTGAAGACTCAATGAGATTTTTGTACATTCACACATTGCCCCGATGGATCACAAAAGCTAGTCATAATGCCTTTCAAAATTCTGGCATTCTGAACTGTTGCTTTGGCGACAAGAAGCAGATCATCCGCAAACATGACATGGGATATCATAGGTCCCCCTGTCCTGGGATAATAAGTTTGCAACCTCCCTCGATGTACAGATTGATGGAGCATGCGAGTTAGCATCTCGAATACCAGAACAAACAGGAAAGGTGACAATGGGCATCCCTGTCTATGACCCAACTGAATAATGAAACCATTCGAATGGAGCACCGTTCACCAAGACTGCGAATTTGGGTTTTGTTATACAAGCTGCAATCCATGCAATGAAAGTCGGGTGAAAGTTCATCAGCTGCAATACAGAGAGTAGATAATCCCTGTCTATGTCCAGTTTAAGTGCTTCGGATTATTTTTCTTGGGCAGTAGGACAATGAATGTGGACTTCCAATCTTCCAGCATAGAGCAAGAATTGAGAACCTCTGTGACAGCAGCCAGCACATCCCTGCGCACGATCTGCCAGAACGACTTGAAGAATAGCGCAGGAAAGCCATCAGGTGCCGGTGACTTTTTCATGCCAAGACTACTCAGTACATCCTTGAGTTCATCTTCAGTGACTGGTGCAATCAATCGAGCATTGTCATTGTTAGATAATTGAGGAAAGGAGGCTGGCGGACTGAAGTTGTGATTAGCACCGGTCGGGTTCCATTTGTTGGAGAAAAACCTCTGAAAGCATTCACGGATTTCATCATCCTGACTAATGTCTTGACCATGCAGGTTGGCATGTATCTCTATTTTCAATTCGGTAACCAAAGAGAAATTAAAATTCTAGCATACCTCAGTTACCAAATAATAGATGTTTTATTATTATTATTATTTTTTTTTTTTTTTGGGTGAGGGTTAAAAACTTTACAAACAGAAACTCTATACTCGATACCATATATAGAGATAAAATCATCTTCAGCGATACCTACGTCATCCTTGGCCTCAGATCAAAGCTGCGCCAACCGTCTTATCCCGCGAGCAAGCTCACGGGCGGTGACTCGACCCGGAATCCTTCGACATCCACACGCCCTCTCTTTACCCATCGCCGCCGAGAGATCGGAACGTACACCGAGAGAGTGAGAGATTGGAGAGATGGGATACATTCTCCGAGCTCTCCGGCGCTCCAAGCCCTTTCTCCAGTCCAACCTCTCTCGCCTTAGGCTTCCGTCCCCCAAAAACCCTACCTCATTCCGGTACATCTCCTCCACCCCGGATCTCCAAAAGCCCGAGTCCTCCGCCGAGGTGGCGGCGGAGGAAGCACCGGCGCCGCGGACGCCTGTCGGCGGAGCTCGGATTCACTTCCTCAAGCCCGACGACGCCGTCGAGGTCTTCGTTGATGGGTACCCTGTCAAGATCCCCAAGGGCATGACCGTCCTCCAGGCCTGCGAGGTCGCCGGCGTCGACATCCCCCGTTTCTGCTACCACAGCCGCCTCTCGATCGCTGGAAACTGCCGCATGTGCCTCGTCGAGGTCGAGAAGTCTCCCAAGCCCGTCGCTTCTTGTGCCATGCCGGCCCTTCCAGGTCCGAAAATGTCTCATTTTTCTTCCACTTCCATTCGATCCAGGTCTTTTACCCCGCTTGAGTTTGTTTAATTTATTGATTTTTTTTTCCCGGATTGCAGGGATGAAGATTAAGACGAATACACCGGTGGCCAAGAAGGCGAGGGAAGGGGTGATGGAGTTCCTGCTGATGAACCATCCGCTGGATTGTCCGATCTGTGATCAGGGAGGGGAGTGCGACCTTCAGGACCAGTCGATGGCCTTTGGGTCCGACCGTGGTCGGTTCACGGAGATGAAAAGGTCGGTTGTTGATAAGAACTTGGGCCCTTTGGTGAAGACGGTGATGACTCGATGCATCCAATGCACAAGGTAATACATTTTGTCAATGCTATCTTGATACTCAGATGAACTTTTAATTATTTTGATTTGCATTTTAATTTATCAAGGTTATTTTACTATATCAGACAGCTAGATATGTTAATTCTAAAGGGTTTGCTTGTGTCACTACCTCTGTTTTGATGCTCAGGTGTGAAAGTGTTAATTTTTTTTTTAGCTATATAGTAGTCTTGACAAAAGTTTTATTACCTATCGCAGGTGTGTGAGATTTGCTACTGAGATAGCTGGTGTTCAGGACCTTGGCATGCTAGGTCGTGGTAGTGGAGAGGAAATTGGGACATATGTAGAGAAACTTATGACAAGCGAGCTCTCTGGAAATGTGATAGATATCTGCCCGGTGGGAGCTCTCACTTCTAAACCATTTGCTTTCAAAGCTAGAAACTGGGAGTTAAAGGGTACGGAGAGTATTGATGTCACTGATGCAGTTGGGTCAAACATAAGAATCGATTGTAGAGGTCCTGAAGTCATGCGCATCCTTCCACGTCTGAATGAGGTTTTCTTCCTTTGCCATTTTTCGAATGCAATATATGTTTTCTTGTTGTGAATTATATATTAGTTATTTGTATAATTATGTACTTGATCTGAAGCTTCTCTTTCCAGTGTTGCAGTTTTAATGATTGCAAATGGTTGCAGTGCAAGCCATTTTAATGACTGCAAATGTTTCTGAGAACTCTCTAATAAAATAAGTATTAATTGGTGAAATGCTTTCTAAACAGATAAATTTAGGTCCATATGAGTTCCTTAAATAATTAGAAAACCGTTTCCAAAATCTTATTTTCACCGAAATGAATATGTGGTTGTTCGAATTTAAACATGCATATATGTTTTTGAAAAATGAATACATGGTTCATGATCTAAAACATTCAGCATTTCCCTTCTAAGGATCAAAGAAATATATTTTTTATGTTTTACATTGTATTTTTTGCAACTATATTCTCATGTACATGAGCTGCTGCAGCTGCCTTAAATATTTATGGTTGCATTATATTTTGGCACAGCTTAATTGTTATGTAGTATGATAGTGTAGTACATATGGGGCCTTGGCCTCTGAAAGTGTATGTCTTAGTTTAGCCACCATGCAAAAGTTTCTTTAAATTACTGTGATGTGACATTTCTACACCTCTTTAGGTTCCTGACATCATGATATTAGCTGGAAATCATTGTTCTCCACTGAACATCTTTTACATCTGTGAGGTTGATTCCACGTATATATACACCACTCATAATGTTAGTATCTTCCTCATACTGTCACCACTTAGTGGCTGTAGCCTCCTAAACTAGTTGCTTCTTCCTCGCACTTCTTCCCCCATATGACTGCTGCTCTATCTCAGTCACCGCTGATCAGTATTTCATAATCCTACTCCTAAATCCTGTTGACACGACAAATCATATAACTGCTAGAGAGACATCACCACATCATGCACCATGTTTGAACTCTTTTAAAAATCTCTGTTTAGGGAGTCCAATAAAAGATTTTGCTTACTCTGCTTGCAAGATTATAGTTTACTTCCAGCCAAGATTGAGCCCAGTCCACTAACATCATTTGGCTGGTGCTAGTACTTGAGTGCTAGCATAGATCCATTTGACCAATAGAACTCATGTCAAGCTAGCCTTGGCTTGATTAGCATAATATGCCTGCCTTTGGATTGACAACTGCATGAACTATGTGGATCTTTAAGTTAGCAGTTTCCAAGAAGTTTAGTTGATTTTAAAAGCTTTGCACAGCTAGAGTTTGAATTGAAGTCCTAAGAGTTGGGATTTGCTTGCTTCAGCTCTTTCAGATTTTCTTGACTCAAGTTCAATTTGGTTCTTTGGATTATGTTGGATTTAGGCTTGGTGCAGAAGTGTACATCTAAGATTCAGCATACTTGGTCTGGATTCTGTATGGATATATTTCAAAGTCAGTGAGCCAGTATCATCATCTTCCAGGCCTTTGCCACCAATTAGGGTCAACCATGGAACATAACTTTTAGCTGAGAAGGATTGATGAGTGTGTTCAGCAAGACCACTTGTCAACTTGCTATCAGTCCTGTAAGAATCATTCTGAGTTGTTGGCCAAGGCAACTTTGGGCACAAGTGGACCCTTACCAGAAGTTAGAACAGGCGTAGCAATGGATTAAGGTGTGGGTATAGGGAACTGATTCTCTTAAAAAATATTTAGACAATCAAAATGCTTAAGAAACAGGTCCAGGGATGAGCTTCCAAGTGGGTGTGGTACCATAATTTGAAGTTTCTGATTACTAAGTGCAGGCTTATCTGGAACCTAGAGAACCAATTGTCAGGTAGCGACTTGCATTATTGGAAGAGATTGAGCTTGTGCAATCTGGAGCAGCTCTCTAAATTTTCTTTAAAGTTGGAAAGTTTATAGATGAAGAAGGTTATTGAAACATCAGCACAAGAGACAATTTTAGGTGTAGTGTCCTCCATAATCTAATCCATTGGATAATTTAATATAGTTCCATGCATATGAAAAGTCTAAGTTGTTACAAAGCCAATGCTAGTTTTTCAACTCGTCATATGTAAATAAATATAAGTAAATGTAAGCCTATAGTTAGCCTACTCCGCAAGCTTGATACAAGCTACTTCTAACCAAGCCAGATATAAGCTTGGTTTCCGGTTATGAGTCCAAGATCTGAGTTCGGTCTCAGCTCGAGATGAGCCAAGCTAGCTTGGTTCTTTGATGTCCCATAGTTGTTTGGGCGCATAATATGATCCTGGCAGAGAACTCATCAAGGAACCTTTTCGTAGTTAGACTAAATAATTTAACTTTGAAGGTTTTTTTTTTGTCATTAAGTGGAATGCTTTCAGAGTCTAATTACTTTCTAAGTGGAAGCTTGGTTGACTAGCAAACTCAAACTAAATTTCTCTTTCTTTGTTTTTACAACTTAACATAATCTTACTTTACAAATTTCATAGTCTGATTGGTACTTGAACATGCTGCCTGCCTCCTGTAAAAGTTGTCTTTTGATTCTGCATTGACATAGCAAAAATATTTTCTTCCTCTCTTAACAACCTTACCCCTCCAGCCCCCCCCTCCTCTCCTTCACAGATAGGTTCTCCATCTCTTTATTGGCAAGCGACCAGTTTGGCAAGAAGAGATGGATCTCCCTGACTTCCGTCTGTAGGGGAGATGTTTATATTGACCATTGCAAAATCTGATATCAGGAAATGATGGAGGTGCTTTGTGCTCTTGATGGAACTGAGTCTAGAAAACATATGAAAGCATTGCAGGAATCAGGAAATGTTTTTGAGCTTAATTAAATCAAGCCTAGCATTAGTGGTATGAGATGATCCTACTGCATAAACTGTCTTATTTGGATAGAAGAATTGAGTTAGACAAATGAGAAAATGTGCCTTTGTCTGTCCTGAAAGTTCCATTTTCAGCGATTGGATGGACCATGACAGACTAATATGGCTTTGCTCAAGCACCAGATGAGTATGGAAAGGTCTTGCAGTAAGTTGGCACCGGAATGAGGCCAACTTCTGGTCATTATTAATGTATCAAATTGGGCATCTGTGTGCTGTTAAAACTTTATACTGCAATCTTGTTAGTATACAGGAAACTGCTTTCTTCAGTGAGGTCTTGATTTTGAAACCGTTTAATGTCATTACTTGATTTTTGTTTTATCTGTTTTGAGAAAGACTTTTTTATGGGACAATCCCCCTTGCCATCTTCCACCTTCCTATGTGTTGAATTTCAAATGATTATGATTTCCTGAAGCTTATAATTTAGCTGGTGTAGGTAGTACAGTTCATTCTGTGACTCTTGAACAAGGCAGTCTTAGTGTTACAAGGTTTCTGTGTTATGCTTCAACTGAAAATATCAATCAAGGTTGCCTTTCTCAGTGAACCATTTTGGTTTTGCAGGATATTAATGAGGAATGGATATCTGACAAAACGCGATTTTGTTATGATGGCCTTAAGAGACAAAGATTAAGTGACCCTATGATTCGTGGTCCTGATGGACGATTTAAGGCAGTAACTTGGCGCGATGCCCTTGCTGTGGTTGCTGAGGTTGCATATCAAGTTAAACCTGAGGAAATTGTTGGAATTGCTGGCCAGCTTTCTGATGCTGAATCAATGATGGCACTGAAAGATTTCTTGAACAAAATGGGTTCAAATAAAGTATTATGCGAAGGGAATGGCTTAAGTCCTCAAGCAGACCTACGCTCTGGTTACCTTCTGAACACAAGTATTGCTGGTCTTGAAAAGGCAGATTGTTTCCTCTTGGTTGGTACTCAGGTATTGTACTTGTGATTGAAACTCTCTTCCTACCTCCCTCCCTCCCCTCCTCCTCTCTCTCTCTCTCTGTGTATGTGCGTGAATGTGTGTATGTTGCATCTTTCTGAATAGTGTTTAGTTAACTGGTTGCCTTTTTTGGTTAAATGCTCTAGTCTACAAACTTTTTCTTTGCATGAAATAGTAAATTTTAGGATAAGTTTTGGGATAAATGGGCCCTTGACCCATATTTTAGAAGTCCGCTGCAGAAAAATAAATGGGGCCTTGATCCACATTTTAGATTTCCTTTTTCTCCGCAGAAAAAGGAGAAAAGAAGTAATTAGAAAATATTGAATTTATCATTGTTTATTGAATGCCTTTGTGTCCCTTCGAACTGCTCATGCCTTCTAGGAGTGTATGAAATGACAATTGTAGTCCTTTATGTTTATAATCTGAAAAAAAAGTAATCTTTTTGCACCTTAAATGTATAAAGGTAGATCTTGATACTATCCTGCATTTGTTCTTCATGGCTGCACGCTGAAAGATCAGCAGCTGGTGTTGGTCTAGTTGAGCTTTTTCCCAGCTTCACATCTGTCGTCAAGGCCCTTGTAGTTTTCCTTCATGGCTGCAGTTGCACACCAGTTGAGCTCTGCCCTCAGCCTGTGACTGTTGCTCCATGCCTGGTGGTTATAGTTCATGGCACAGTGCAGGCCAGGTCCTGGCCTGATGGGACCTGTGTCCTGCATATGTGGGATGTGTGTCCTGTGCGGGCAGGTTGTGTGCATCGTGCCCACCTCAGGGCGCAACGTCCCTACTGTGATCAAAGCCAACCCTTTAGACCATGCCAATCCTTCAAACCACATGGGGAACAGTTTCAGAGATTTACTTTTTGGTTACAATATGTTCTTTCTGTGCAGCATGGCTATTTTAAAAAATATGCTAATAGAAATTAAAATTTCATTGGAAGTGGTTCACGACCATGTGAACTTCGGCTGTGAAAGAGATTTACAAAATCAAAACACACGGTATCTAACAAATTGATAATTGGGAATTTAGTAATTGTTAAGCATTGAATCATTTGCTATGATGGTGTAGGTCAATAAATGGATCGGAGGAAGGGACGGGTGATGATAATCTGTCCCTTCAGCCAGTTCTATCTGATTTTGCAGTCCATTTTTGTGCTTAGTTGTGTATAGATAAAGATATAGCCATATGCAATATCTTCACAAAAGCATGCATTGTTAAATTTACTGAATTTACAATGAGTATCACTGCATATTCTTCGGGAAATGTACTGCTGAAAAAAACAAAATTCTATCATCATACCTATTTTATTTATTATACAGAGAAGACATATTGCTTATATTGTGATGCAAATACATCAGAATAAATCATGACTCATTTTGTAAGTAAAGAAAGTAAGCATGTTATGTGTTACAACAAAACAATACTTGTAAACCTTTTTTCAGAAACCAGCTCAGAATTAAAGTGATAAAAAAGGAGTTAACTTCCATATTGCATTATCAACCTTGGTTAATTAGTTGCTGCATGATAGATATTCTATAAGAACTACCTATCATATTTCTCACTCCATTTTATGCACAAATGCCGTAGATCTTGTTACCGCTAGGAGCCGATCTGATTAGGACGTTGAGCTGGTTGTTTTGTTAGAGGGCTCAACGAAGTCTGAACAGATCGGAGTCGGCTGGAGATTGTGACGTGCCTCTAAGGAAGCCGCATAGTGGTTGTTGGGCTTAAAGTTTTAAATTTCGTCGGATGGGGCTGTCCCGATTTTTTCATGGAATGGGATGCGCCGCTGTCCCGACACTTGGGACAGAAGATGTTTTAAGGCATCCCGATTGGGACGCTGGGACGTTAGCGGGATGGCTTTTTTCCGACACATAGGATAGTATCCTGTCCCGGTGTCCCGCGGGACGTCTCACTGGAGCCTAAATCCTTGGTTGGGCTTATAAGGGGATCATTACAATCTCACCCAAGATGAGGCTGAAGGGAAGGAGGCTGTGCTCAGATCTTCATGTCGATACTAGATTAGACCTAAAATAGCACAGACAAAGAAGTCATTTAGCTGGAGGATGTCTAGTGGGGATCTTCCGATGCCTAAGTCAAACAGACTTTCAAGGAACACTGGAGGTGTTATGGAAGCTGTAGAGAAATGATGCGGGCATACTAGAGGACTCTCAATTTCATTTGTCAGCATCATTAGTCTGCCACTCTTACAATGCCTTCACTATTCTGTAGGAGTCTTTCTGACTTAGGCATCTTAGGCATTGGAGGTCCCCCACCAGACATGCTCTGACAAAAGGACTTCTTCGTCGATGATGTTTTAGGTTTTGGTGTGAAGATCTAAGCACGGCCTCCTCCCCCCAGCCTCATCTCAAGTGCGATCTGCATCGCAGTGATAGCCTCCTGAGCTTTGCGACCACCATGGCTTTCTTGGAGTCACATCATGATTTCTGACCGAATCTGATGTGCTCAACGTTTCGTGAAGCCCTCCAATAGATTAGCCAACTCAATGTCCTGGTCACATTGGCTCCCAATGGCAATAGATCTACAAACTTTATGCAGCTTAAGAAAGAAATATGCCATCAATAATGAACATATGGATGTATAACTAACACGAATTATGTGAGAATGGAGAAATACTTTACCCCCCATTCAACATAGTTGGATTCATATATGTCACATCAAAAGGAACCTGATAGGTCTGGTTGTTACTAGTTTGAGTTCTATTTCTAATCAACAAATGTGCCTCCAAAACTAAATTTGATTGAAACCTTGGAATGAGTATGTGGGTTTTCCATAAGTTTTAACATTAGGGTTTTCTGAATAATGAAAGGAAGAACCTGGTGAAATGTTATATTGTTATTCACATATTAACAGCTTCATGATCCATAAAGAGTTTACCCCATGATTCATGGAAGAAAGATGAAGTGCACTCATGCTATCTACTACATGCATGGAAGAAGTATGAAGAATAAAAAGGTTATTTATATTTGTGGGCCAAGACCACACGCTTTAGACAAAATCCCGTGTCAGAACTTATAGATTTACATTTTTACCTTTTTGTGCTGGAATTAAAAGTTATAGTTCTACGAGAGTGGTTTCGTAGACAACTTAGCCTGTTTACCAAATATGTCAACTATATGTTAGTTGGCCCAAGATATATTTGCCACTCCCATTCTATTAATATCTATGTCCTCTTTTTACACATATGTACATAAATATATCTGATCCATATCAGCTTTTTGCACAACGCTGCTCTTCATGAAATTTGATTTTATATTATCTTGCTATATTAGCTTTTGGTCAATGCCTATTTTTATATCCTACCAAGTAATCTAGGACCTTGAAAAGCAATCATTTGAAAACAATGCACAAGCCCTTGAATTGCTCGTTAGTATTGCCTTAGGATTATTTATTGTGCATGGTTAATCGTGGGCAAATATCTATTTTATGTTGTTTCTACTTTCTGCTTTTCCTACTTTTTCTTTCTGTTGTTTTTTCCCATTGAACTTAATAATGCCTATAGCTTTCGTAGCTTTCGTAACATGTTGTGATTGTTATTACCTTATTCTTTTAAGATATGCTAATAAAATGCAATTTTTCAATAAGAAAATTGACCTATCAGCAAAATTTTGAATTTTGTTGGCTGATCCTGTATAACTTTTTCTTAAATATGGCAGCCAAGAGTAGAAGCTCCCATGGTAAATGCTAGAATACGGAAGACAGTTAGAGCAACTCAAGCAAAGGTGGCCTACATTGGCCCCCCATCCGACTTCAACTATGACCACCAGCATCTGGGTACAGGTCCCCAGACCCTCATTGAGATTGCTGAAGGCCGTCATCCTTTTTGCTCAGCACTACTGTCTGCGAAGAACCCAGCCATTATAGTTGGGGCTGGATTGTTCGAACGCAAGGACAAGGATGCCATATTTTCAGCTGTTGAAACCATAGCAAAGTTTGGTAAAGTCATAAGACCTGACTGGAACGGCCTCAGTGTCCTACTCCTTAATGCTGCTCAAGCTGCTGCACTCGACCTTGGCCTCATATCCAATCCCACTGACAGCATCCAATCTGCAAAATTCCTATATCTGATGGGAGCAGATGATGTGAGCTTAGAAAAGCTTCCAGATGATGCATTTGTAGTTTATCAGGGACACCATGGTGACCGCAGTGTTCACCGAGCCAATGTCATTTTCCCTTCTGCGGCATTCAGCGAGAAAGAAGGCACATATGAGAACACTGAAGGTTGTTCACAGTGGACGGTCCCAGCAGTTCCCACGGTTGGTGATGCAAGGGATGATTGGAAGATCATTCGGGCACTTTCGGAGGTGGCTGGGGTCCGGCTGCCTTATGATAACCTTGGAGCTGTAAGGGCCCGCATAAGGATGGTTGCCCCCAATCTACTGCATGTGGATGAGAGGGAGCAATCAACTGTTTCTGCAGCGTTGAAGCCAGAGTTCCACCAACAGATTAGTTTATCTCCGTTTGGCACTGCTGTGGAGAACTTCTACATGACAGATTCAATCTCTAGAGCTTCGAAGATTATGGCACAATGCAGCTCGGCGCTGTTGAAGAAGTGAATTTAGTTTTTTAGGGGTCACTGCTGGTCCGACACGCCAGATACTTTCGGCTGTCTTATCCATGCTGTGCTTATAAAAGGCGGCCAAATTATACTATGTTCTCCCTGTTTTGCAATGTGAAAAGGCAGAGCCACTGAATAAGCTAAAGGCTATTTCTGAGATAGCACACTCCAGTCAGAAACTGTGCTTTGTGTTCTATTATCCTTGTTGGCTGATCTTTGTCGACGCAGAAGAATTGGGACTCTTTTCTATGTATGAAATCACTAATTTTCTTAAAAAAATACAGATTTTGAGCAAGGGAAATGGCGATATGCTCCGTTACATATTATTAATTTAGCATTTAACTCTCTTTTAACACTGCCCTGGCCCATTCGAGCTCTTTTTCTGTTTGCCTGTCTGGAGCCATGACTAGGGAACTCTCCATGTTCAGGAGCTGAAGAGTAAAATAATTTTCACCCAGAACTGAATGCTGTTGGAGCTGATAACCCTGCGACTCCAGATGAGCCAGAGGCCGCTCTTTCTGGAAAGAACTTGAACATTAGAGTTGAGGATGGGTGTGAAGAGTACCAAGCCGAAGCCCATTTGTCGAGGTTGGACCCAGAAAATCTAATCAGCCATATTTGGATTTCCCACTGGAGGACGCTAACAAAAAAATTTACATACGATAGTGAAAGAACATGGGAAGCGCATGGGACAAAAAGTTTGATGAGAACCAAACAAGTGCTTTCATTTAAGTAACATCTTATTGTACTTGTTAAGCAAGAAAAGGTTGTTCCACCCAAAAGAAGGAAAAAGCAAGAAAAACCTGGAGAAGATAGTCGCGCCCATCTTATTGATTAAGTTTTTGTAATCCCTGGGAATTCCTAAGCAATGGTAGTTATCCTTCGCTTCTCCATCCTTGAGAAGATGCTCAATTGAGGCTTAATGAACAATCTTCTTTCTGTTTCTGCCTTCCCGCGTGTTCAGAATATCAGAAAGAGATTACTTGAGCACTTGGCATACGACACCTTGGTTAGCAGAATTCCATTTGATGACCTTAAAACTGCCAACTTGAAAAACTCATGGCCTAACAATGTTTTGCGTCCCTTGTCGGCATCTCCCTTTTACCCTATATACTTTCATTTGGAATTTGGCTTCTTGTCGGGCCTCAGATGTTGGATTTTCGCTTTCACCAAATATGGTACTCTACTAGGGACAACTGAAATGTCGCTCTCCTTGACTGAGCCTATTTATCTCCCCTCTCTTTCTATTGATGACAAGCTTATATAGCTTGTCCAATTTCTTACCAAACTTTGACCCTAACCTTGCATAAGGCTCCAATCTTCGCCATAGAAAAAGGAAAAAGAAGGGAGAAAAAAAAAGGAGAAAAATATCCTTCAAATGAAGGAAGCAATCGATTGGTTAAGCATTGGTCTTGGGGTAATTTATCTTGTTCATCCTGCCAAAGTAATCGTTACCCGGCCGACAACAGTTACACAAAGATAAGGTGATGCTACCAATGTATTTGTAATTTTTAAAACTTTTACACCCCTACTTCTGACCTTTTTCTCTCTTATGCTTAGACCTAAGCCATCTTATGGTCATACCTATCTGTGGCACAACTATATTTCTGTTCTACTGATTTTCTCAATAAACTGGATGGGCAATCTCCCATTTCATTAAAAAAAAAAAACAGTTACGCAAACATCAAGCTTATGAGATAATGAATTGAAGTGGAGGTATGCTTGAGCTTTCTAGATTAAGTAGGGTTGGCCTCTCTTTCTCTCTCTCTCTCTCTCTTCTTTTTTTTTTTCTCTCTTTTTTTTTTTTTTTTCTTTTTGGTTTTACTAAGGGTGTTCCACTATGATCTTCAATTCTCCTCCTGTAGCTTAGTGGAAGTCTAAGGTGGCTACATTGGCACTTTTCCGCCTTTCCCATTTAAGTTAAAGAAAGGTCATTGTAGAAGAGTCCCAAACCAATTGCCAGCCTCCTATTTATGCCATGGACTGACACGTAGCTGTCCTTTTTTAGTAACCTGTTGAGTCCTTTGTTTCTTCCTTGTGCAAGTATTTGGATGTAATGTTGTTTCATAGACTAGAGAGCTCTTATGAGAAAAGAAAAGAGGAAGATTAATGAGTAGGTGAGCCTAATGGTAGATGGCATGCATAACTCCACTCACATATACAGTTCAGGAGTTGACATTGTTTAATATTTTGTTGGCAAAGCAAAGGGGCTTCCTATGGATTCTTTTTGATGACCACCACATGGTAATAAGGAATTGCCTCGTTATAATCCAAGTAACATCACACAGTCAGCCACAATAATTGAGGAAAATTATATAAAATACGTTCCAATTCCTTTTTTGCGGAGATGGTCTGACTTTGGTTTCCATTATGGAAAACGAGGCCTTCAGTAAAAAACAAAAGAAATGACCCACATGTGTTCCCCCGAATTGATGGGATAAGGCTAGTTTTTATATGTTCCACTTCACTCCTCCCCCACTACAAAACAATCAAAAAAATTGCTGACTATAATTTTGACATTTATTTTGTTCTTGAGGTATACTTCTTGTGCCATGTTTCTCATGTCTCAATGCAAATATCCGGCAGATTTCAGGGCAACAATAATGCTTATCCAAACTAAGTACCTTGTTGACATTTTTTTTAAAAAAAAATACATCCAATTTCCTTCAAGGACGTTATACTTTTGTTTCACATTGAACCAATGCAACTTATGAATTCTTTGATTTTTAACTATATCAAGTCTAATTCAATTGGTTTGATCAATCTTAAATTGGACAGATTTATTCGGCTATCTATTCCTGGATGTATCATGTTGAATAATTTTGTTCAATGTTGGAGTTGGTTTTTGAGTGATTCAGACCGACTCTAATAATTGACTGGGTCAAAGTTTGGGGTTCAAAACTAGTTATTTAGCTTCAGTTATAAATTTGATTCCAATTTCAGCATGGTAATAGTCAACAAGTTAGCACTTCAAATATTCTTTTCCCCCTTAGATATGCATTACGCAATATTTGATCATCAAAAATTAGGTACAAATGGACTTTCTTGTCAAGCATATGCAATCATAATAAAATTTGGAAAGCTACCACTTGGGATGGCCAGTTGCCAAGTAGTGGGCCATGTTTGAAAGACTAACAGTGAACTGAGTGACATCAGCGTGATGCGTTCTTTAAATTCTCTTTGCAAGGATGGAGTAGAAGGATATGGGCCGGCATTATAATAAGAAAGGGATTGAGATAAGAATTTTGTTTCTAAAAGTTATTTTATTTTATACTGTTAACTCCAATTACAGGGAATACCAGCAAGCGCAAGATGCCATGGGGTGGTTGCAGCCTTCTAGCCAGAAGAATCTTAATCAATAATCCTTAAACCATCTACTCAAATTTCTACTCTTTTCTTTTTCCACAGGAAATGCTATGATTCAACCTGGTTTTGGCCTTATGAAAACATAACTACTGTACCCAAACATTGGACCTTTGGGTCAGGTTTGGGCAATTAAATCTGTTTAAAGTCAGAAACGAGTCTGGCATAATCCGATCTAGTTTAATCAGACTAGACCTAACTCAAATAGATTGAGAGCCAATTCCGGCTCGGGTTATGATCTGACTTAAATGACTAAAATTTGAAATTCTATTCCAGTGTATTGTAGCTTGTGCTTGCACTGTAGACCCAAAACATTAAATGGTCTTGCACCTTGATGACCCAATGGTAGCCTTAAGTACAAGGTTTTGAAGATCTGTTACTTTAATTTAGATATATGTAAACTTGGTTATTAAGTTACCATTTAATTTATGGGGCTTTGCTAGTTTTATGATGAGAAATAATAGAAGAGTATATCACCATTTGATGTTTTACCATCTCTTTCATGTTCTTGTTCCTCTGCTTATCTTTCGATGATGGAAGGCAACTGAACCACATTATATGTGTGTTTGTGTGTGTATATATATATATATATATATATATTCCTGTCAGATATTCACCACCTCGGTGACACCCCAACAGCACGTACGTCAACTAGTAAAATAGAAATATTCCTCAAGGCACATGGGGGGCTCGGAACAAAATGGTTTGGGTTTCCGTGGTCATGAAAACATTGTCATCTCACCATCCCTTTTTTATTTCTATTTTAATGTGAGGTGGAGGAAGTGACAAACTTCCCCCAATCACCAAAAAAATAACCATAGCCACATCAACAGCTGGGAGGCTTTGGAGAGTAGGATGGATTGGATTAGTGTTTATCCAAAATTTTGTCATTATGGATATGATAGCTAATCTAGTTTGTTCATTTTGGCATTTTGCAGTTATCATTTTCTCTTTAGTATCTATTGCCGGTGGGAACTAAGGTCGAAAAAGATATTTTATTTTCCTCTACTTCGTAGTAGTCTTTGTAAATTTAAATTTATAACAATTCAAGATATCAACTAGGAAGACAAATCAAATAATATTATTTAATTTTTTTGATCTTATATCCGCTCAGTATTTAATTTACATATGTGTTCAGAGACTAAGTTGTTACGAAGATTCCAAATTTAGAGCATAAGCAAACAAAATGATTAGAGATCTTCAAAGCTATTATTAGATTAGTTTTTGTGCTCTTAGACTAAGCCATGACCAATTTAATTAGACTTCAGTATCAACATAAATCAAATGATTAGTACTTCCCCATCAAGCCTCAACATCTTGAACAGTGGAATTTTTATTTAAAAGCTAATCGTTATTTTATTTCCTACAAAGCGACACTATAGAATAAACCAATTATAACCTCTAGGAAATTGAGAGATTCGAGTCTTCTAAAGCTCTTTCAATCCTATTGGAACTTATGGTTTGGATAAGTCATAATCTTTTACACTTGTACCAACTTTTCATCATCTGGTGACCAATCATCTCAGGGAGCTTATGTTTCACATAGTCTGGTGATTATACTTGGCCGATTTTTTAGGCATGATCTAATGATGGATACCATCAGCAGCAGGCTCCTAGTTGGACATTCACTTTTAGTCAAAGAGCATCTTTACCTCACAAGGTGCTCCATCAATGATGCATCAGATCAGTGGCTTCTGCCTAGGGATGCATGTAGTGATGGATAGCATAAAGACCATGGATGCGAATCTACATTTTGCCCAAGTGGATAATATTCTTCCATGACTTTAATTTGTGAGGTGCATATGGGCTTTTACACTGGTGATTTAGGATATGACCACTTTGTCTTCCCTCAAACATTCTTCCTTTTTTCTAACCATATTCTATCTGGAAGTGAAAAAAGCCAAAAATTCAAATCAGACAACCAGAAATGAGAAACAAACAACAAATAATGCCAATTTCATTTTCGACATCATGTCAACTGTGCAACATATTACCCATCAATCCATGCATATGATATATTAAAAAATATTTTATATGTGTGTCTCATTGTTTTGTGATAACACATGATATTGGATGAATAAGTATAGCATCACAATTAATTACCAAAACTAGTCCAAAAAATCAGGTTTCTGCCGTAAAAAAAACATGTTGATTAATTAAAAAGCGGTTCTTTAATTCAAAAGTTGAAGGTCAAAATTTGCCAAAGAAATATTTTCTCAAAAAATTATGCATATACTATAAATTTATTTATAGAATTTTTCAGACCCCTGATAATATCACATTTTTGCGTAGAATTCATGCAAAAGCAACAAAGGACCTTTTTCTTCCACTCTAGAGAGGTATGCCGGCAACACCATTCGTCCTTCTGATAAAAGAAAATCATGGTGTTGTTTCTTGTTTGCTACGTTATCTACATCAAGATAAAGCACGGTGTCAACATAGTGAAAATTAGGTAGTGTCATTTGTCCTCTTTCTTCCACGAAGGTACACTTGATCATGTTAGGGTGACAACAATAGAAGGGTGGAATGAAATATAAATGATAGAATGTCACAAATGTCCATCAATATTCAGGGATAAAGTTTGATTGGTGGTAGTAAGGATGGCCATATACAATGCAAAAGGTATGATTACTTTAACATAAGATGTTTTGTGATGGCCATATACAATGCAAAAGGAACAGTCCATGTGTAATGTAACATAAGATGTTTTGTGATGGTACAATAGCATCACGTCAACTACTTGCAATCACTTGGTAATCTTTAAAGGATGCAATGAAATCATCTTCAGAAGACCTCTTGCCTACTGGTATAGTTATCAAGGGGGTGAAATTATCTGAATATTTCTTCAACCATACGAATAGGGATGGAAATAAAGTGGTACATTCTTTAGCCCATCATGATTGATGGTTCCTTGAGCTGAAGCTTCTTTTTCTTGTATGAATATAGATAGCATATATTGCGTAAGTTGTGTCTGATGTTACACAAAAATACTATACATACATCTAACGCTCCAAATGTCACTTTCTTCAAGTTACAAACCGGGTTATATGAACCTTAAATTAACATCACATGGGCAGCAATGAACAGTTGGATGTATTTATTGATACATAGCAAAAGGCCAGTTAATGGAGTCATACCATCAAGTGATTAAGTAATCACTCTTTTTGAATACATTAATAGGTCAATAGGTTGGAAACTCGAAGTTCTATTTTCAATCAGATTCACATTGGGATTCAAATTCCTATTGTATCTTAGAAAGGAAATACTTTTCCAAGCAATGAATTATAGAGTCTCTATAAGGATCCATGGGGATGTATGTTTAGTCTCTTATTGACTATACATTGGATAAATCTTAGATATTTATATATGACCAAAAAATCTAAATAATATTTTTCAACTAGCCTTTTTAAATAAGATCTTGGGTTGTGACAAATGATCTCCAAACAGATCTAGCTCATAAGTTATATGGACTGGAAGATAGTACAGTACAAATTTATTTAGATTGATAATCGGCTAATCATGATATTTGTGGTTGAATTTGACTAGATTTAGATGACATGTTTGAATTTGATTTGACTGGGGAGAGCATGGGATGCTAAGGTTAAACTTGGTTGATATACTTACTCAATTTTATATTATAATTTGGCACAACCCTTTATGCTTTTATATATATATATATATATATATATATATAGGGTCGGTCTTGACATTAAAAATTAACATACTTTAAATATTAATTATCATTAAAAAATTAATCTACGTACATTTTGATGTAAATTTTTTTATAATTTTTTTGTAATCAATATTTGACAATTAATTTTTGTAAAAATAAAGTCATTAGAGCCACACCAATTTTGGTGTTGTAATCTTCATTTGCCTATTGCATTGGTTTGACTTTTTGCAATCCTCTCATCTTTTTTTTTTTCTTTTTCTTCTCTTTTTTTTTCTTTTCTTTTCTTTTTTCTTCTCCTTCCTTCACGATAAAATAAAGGACTCACATCCTCTCTTTTTTTTAGAGAAATAGGGACTCTGTCCCCTCATTCCTGAGGCAAGGGATATCCTCCTCCTTAGCCAATGCCGCCCACAATTGAAGAAGCGATCTCCGATGACGATAACCACAGACTCCGATGATCGATGGCGGCCCAACGACACCGAAAAGATCAAAAAAAATAAATTGAAAAAAATTGAAAAACTTGCTTAACTGAGATTTCAAGAATTTTTTTGTCAGTAAATCGGTAAAAACTCAAGCTTAAAAATCCATAGCAGATTGAAGGAGGAGGATTGAAAAGATTTACCTGACTTTTTGATGCATTTTTATCTGATTTTTGGTGTCTAAAGCAAGGAAGAACCATTGGTGAACAGGGAGAAATCAAGAGATTTTTGATGATGATTTTGTGAGGAAAAATTTAAAAGATCAAGGTTTTTAAATCGAGACAAGATCTAAAGCTTTCCTCCGACGTTATGGCACCACAATCGTTGCAGGAATTCAAAAGGCTCTATCGAAAGCAAGCGAGAGAGGAGGCCAAAGGATCAGAAAGATGTTTGGGATCATTTATTCAAGAATCAGAAAGATGTTTGGCTTACCAAAAAAAAAAAGATGTTTAGGATCATTTATTTGGGAATAAGAAAAACTGGAGCCTGGGCGATCACCCAGTTTGACCTACTCCAGAGCTGGCCCTGTATGTGTGTGTGTATATATATATCTTTGAAGGAAACCATGACAGATATTTTTATGAGAGGAGATATCCATCATGTTACGGAGGATCTTGTTTCTATTTGACAGCTAGCCATGTCAAGTTCCATTCTCTCTACTTTTGACTACTCTGCAATGTAAAATCAGAGTATGGCTACTAAAAAGACGTGGCTGGATGAATCAAGAACAAAATCAAAACACCAAGAAAAAAAAAAAAGGATCAAGTCGCATACTCAAAAATATAAAAACTTACAACTAAAGTGTCTTGGGCCAAATAATCCTTGATTTGTGCAAATTCTACCAAAAACAAGATGGATGGAAACTATGTATCATAAAAATAAAGGATCTCCAACAAAAGTGCACCAGACAAATGGAAGGGCATGTTTGGTTTGAGGCAGTTAGATTTTTTTTTTTTTTGAATGAAATATGAAAGAAGCAAGATGCTTCCCTCATAAATATATATATTAAAGTATAAAAGATGAGTATATAAGAAGTAGAGAGTCGGTATTTACAACAGTAAGCTCGAGTGATAAGTTGAAATGATCAAGATGTGAAGAGAGTTAATTAAGTATGGGGCCCGCCCAAGTGGACATGAGAGGTTGGAGACGTAGCTGTAAAGAAAATACTTCATGCAGCTATCCCATCGATCAGACGGGAACATGATGACTTGTATTTAGACAGTCAAATGAAAATATGATTATGCATCTGGAGATATATACCTGAGAACGTATCTCGTTTTACAACTACTAAAATAGCTTACTCCACCGGCCATTGTCGATAGGCTCCTTGCTTCAATGTCATCGCCTTCTAATGAATCTGATTCTGATAAATGATAGGGGATAAAAAGATTGCACTCTTTTGGTAACTAACCTAAGCAAGAATCAAATGACCACGATCAGAATTCAGATGGGAGGATGAAGAAGTGAGATGAACTTTTTGAAAACATTGCTCTTGATACCTTTTGTCCAATTGTCCATGAGGAAAATGATCGTCCAAGCAGTCTCATGACAGTATCGAGCGTTTGCACATAATACTCAGTTATTTCTCTCTTTCTACATAAGCCACAAAGTTACCAAGATGAGCACATCCAAAACTTTGGGCTTGGTTGCTTTCTTGTATTTGAGCCTCCACTCATGCCATAGCTCGATCAAATCATGAGGGAGATCGAAGATCTGACATTTGCTGAGTGTCAAATTTCAAAATTGCAGAGTAGTCACACTGAAGCATAATATGGTCTATTGATTCGTTTGCGCTGAAGCACAGGAAGCATCTGTTGGGTCTGGCGAATCATTTTTTTGCTAAGACTTCTACTGTGAGACTTTGAAATGGAAATAGAAATGGAAATGTCCAATTCTCCAGGTGATTTTTTCAAAGTATGATGCCATGCCACCATGCATCAAGAAGCAGTTAGATTTTGAAATGGGAATAGAAATGAATGATTTTCATTCTGGAGGGAGTCCCATTCCTATTCTGATTTTAGAAGAAATAGGAATGTCCAATTCCCTAAAATTCAATTTATATTCTCTGCTAAAATTTAAATTTCATTCCGATTCCGATTTTGATTTCTGTAACAAATTAAATACATCAAAAGATATGACTATTCTGATTGATATTCCAATCCATTTCATTTTCGATTCTGATTTCAATTTCGATTCGATTCCAATTCCCATGGCAAGTTAAATATAACCGAGTCTGCTTAGTTCTTAAGCTCCTCTGTCCACCAAAGCAATGGATAAGTATCTTACCAAAAAAAAAGCAATGGATAAGCATGCTTTAATTAATCAAAAGGTAATGGAAGAATCTTATCCACTTGAAGGGAAGAAAGTGGGTTGAAGTAGAATCGACGCCTGGAGCTTACTGCCCTATCTTTGGTTTCGACCGACACCAAAGCCACCACCAATGAGGTTGCCAAATATACATGAATAAATTAATCGACTCATATATCAACTTAAATATGTATCTATTTAAATACCAAGCTCACTTTCACATCCAGAATTATGTCAATACATGCTAAAAAGAACGAAAGATTTGGGCTCAGAAACGTAATGGAGTAACAGATAGACGATGGTCAAGAAATTGGATGCCCCTATCATTTTGCTACACATGAAATTTAGTGAGGCTACCAAGCGCAGCTAGAATACAACCTGATGTGTTCGTCGAAATGCAAGTACAACATTAAGTTTTTTTTTTTTTTTTTTGAGAGCATGTATTAACAAAACATGTTAGATTCCTTTGCGTACTGATTTTGAATAATTGGGGATTGGCATGATGCTTGGAGGCCATGGTTAATTACGATATTCATGTAGTGATCAAGGAATCATATATCGTAAAGATAATTATTCTTTAAATACAGTGGTTTCATTGTGGATTCCGTTACCTCTCTCTGTTTTAATTCTGGCAGGATCCGTATCCTTCTCTTTTGATGTCCAATGAGACAGGCAATTAGGCTGTCGTATCTTTGGATAAGACCTTGTAATCTGATCCGACATTAGCCTACAAGTGGCACGCAATACAGGAGCTGTCCGACGTGTCCTGTGAGCCACGTACCCCCCAACTTTTAATTTAATTTGACCCATCTGATTAGCATGTGGACCTCATTTTTTTATCTAGACAGTATTTTAAGGTCAGCCTATATCACTGTATCTTGTCCATTTATCCATAGATTTTCTTGTTATCTAATCTTGCAGTTTTGTTTTCTAAGCATTAACATATTCAAAAAAATAAAATAAAAGCGTTTCACGTACATCTTAGTTGCTTCTAAACATGGTTAGATCATGGAGTAAACTTATCATAAAGTTGTAACCATGTACCGTTGCATGAGTTCTTAACATCTTTAACGCAAGGATAAATGGATAATTCTTGAAGTCGCTCTTTGCCATTCATTCGAATTTCATTTTGCCTCGTTCCTCCCGCTCTCTCACCCAGTTTAACCCCCCTCGGTTCGCCAACGGTGGTAGCGGACCTTAGTGCTGTCGCTTCGCATCACTTAATTAAAGGATGCCTTACCCGACCGAATTTGACCACTAGGGCTTTGGCCAGCGTGAAACACTGAATGTCACCCATCTTTTCACCTGTCCCACGTCGACCGATGTGGCAGCATGTGATTCGTTCAAGTGACCGTTCTCAGATTTCTAACCAGTGACGGATAGCCACGTTGGGAGGTCACGGGGAGTGGTGCTCAGAGAGGTGAAACTCCCATCCCTCCACCCTCCTCGTTCGTTTGTCCGCTTCTCTTTGTCTTTTTGCGATGAGACCGTACACGTGGCTCGAGACCCGCTGCCCAGCAACGTTCCCTCCAGCGACACGTGGGCACGGACAGCTGGAACGCTTTGTCACGCAACGTGGAGCGAGAACATGTTCCCCACGACAACAGCTAAGCTCGGGGAGTGATGTCTTGTCGGGTCCGCCACGAATATTTCGAGGGGCATCCTGGGGTAAAAGAGTCATTTTATTGCTTAGGTATGAAGCCTCACAGGAATTATTTTTGCATAAAAGTCCTCCACAGATACTCATATTGGAAACAAGCTCTACAGCTGCTCATATGCGGATCTGCCTTCCAATAAATTTAGCAAAGAATGTCTGACGGTTTTGACGCAGCCTTCTTAGTTCGGTAAGTTCTAAAATTTTCGACCCATAATAAGACAAATTTCACTTTTCACCATGCACTAAGTTGTTGTTAAGGACAGTATTGGAGTGTACTACTCAGCTCTTTGGTCTGCTTGTGAATATATCCAAGCAAATTCGATGCAGTCATTGGTTGTTGATGCACAGTCTTGAGGTGTCGGTGGCTCTGTGAGCTCTCTTCCATCTTTCGGCCGTCTAGTGTCTTGGGCATCCTCACTCTGTGATCAGGTTAAGATCAATTTCAATGCTTCTTGGACTGTAGATAGGACCAGACTGAGATACATTATCAGAGATCATTATGGAGTGGTATGGTATGTGGAGGCAATTCATTCAAAGGCATTTTACGTCCCGGAAGCAGAGCTCCAGACCGCTTGGCATGCGGTGAGGAACGCCGTCTTCAAGCTGGGTTTAATTTGTTTTTGGATTGAAGGTGATTCCCAAATGGTTGCAAAATGGATCAGTAATTGTTGCCACCCTCCGACTTGGTCTGCTCCAATGTCTTTCCCCCATCCACTGCTGGAAGACATTGTCCAATGCTTACAGGCGGTGGATTACGTTAGGATCACCCACGCTTTTAGAGAAGCCAACCAGCCGGTGGACATGCTTGCTGCGATGCTTGGGGGGGAGGGAGTTGTTTCACTCTACCTCTGTAATTCCTCATCGAATTCGTTCGACAGTACTTGAAGAAGAAGTGCACACATTTATCAACAACACGATCAATTTCATTTTTCACCATGCACTAAGTTGTTTTTTAATATCAATAAGACGTGCTCACATTTATCAACGCCATTCCTACCTTTATAAAAGGAAAGAATACGATTGTAATTTCACTCTTTTTATTTAATTTGATAAAAGATTTAATCAGGTTGTATATTTATTTTGAGCGGTGACCAGATAACTTGTATATCTAATCTGAAGGCACATCAATATTTATTTATTTTTTATCAGACTGAACTCTTTGGTAGGAATTGATACAACGTATGTGTCTTTTTCAAGAAATTAACTTAAAAATAAGCTATAATTATCTATAATTGATAGCTTGATGCAAAGTTCTTAATTGACTAACGATTTTTTCTTTTTTTTTTTTTTTGGGTTTTTGCTAGATTAGTTCGCACTGGACGAGCAAGCAGTACGGTGTGTCTGCAATATTAAAATTTATGGTAGGGTGTTTTGGGAGAAATCTCTTAAAAATTTCAGAGATTTTCTCATTTGTTTAATATTTTCTCACAGTGCAGTCACAAGGTAACAAGGAGTGTGAATAATAAAAAAATAAAAAACCCAAGGGACGTAAAGCATTTTATGGGTAATAATAAAAACAAGTTAGATATTTTCGGCTTTCCAGCGTTGTTCTGTTGTCTGGTATAAAAAAATGGCGGCGGCTCTTCGCTCCTTGAAGGGCAATCCTCAAGTAGCTAATTCTCTAGTCCTTTCCTTTCTTTTTTCCATCTCCTTTTCTAGAGCTCGAGATCAAATAGGAGTAGAACATCGTCTTTCGACTTGGCTAACTCTCCATTTTCCCTCAGAAAGATCTCTTTGTTCCTTTACTCTGTTGATTTCCAGAGCTCTACTCTCCTTCCAATGCTTCAAATGAGATTTCTTCGTTTTCTTTTCTCATAAATTTCAGCATTTTTTCGGCTTGTTTCGCAGTGATGAGCACAGATTCGTGTTTCAATCAGTTCTTCCTGAAAACGATTGGATTTTGTTGACGTTCGGATTCGATTCCTTGTAGAAATTTCCAATTTTTATCCAAATTTCGAGCTTTTCCTACTCTTCTTTGATGGATTCGGCTCTCAAGCTCTGATTTCTGTTCACCTCCACTCTGCCATCGAATCATCACCAGACCCTCTTCTGTTGGCTTTCATTAAGCTAGAGTCCAAAAGTGTCCCGTTTCTGTCCAGGAAAATCCTATCTTGGAGCTCTTCTTGCCGGAACTTTTGCTCTGGGAAGTGATAGAATTTCTGTTTCCCCTTAGAAAGATGGTGTCTAGATCCTACTCGAATCTTCTCGAGTTGGCCTCCGGCGAGCCGCCGTCCATCGGCCGGATCCGCCGCCGGATCCCCCGGGTGATGACGGTGGCCGGCATCATCTCCGACCTCGACGACGACTCCGACTCCGACAACTCCGCCGGCCCGTCCTCCTCCCCCCGTGACCGCACCATCGTCGTCGCCAACCACCTCCCCATCCGCGCCCACCGCCGCCCCGACGGCCGCGGCTGGACCTTCTCCTGGGACGAGGACTCCCTCCTCCTCCAGCTCAAGGATGCCATTGGAGATCACTGTGACATGGAATTCATCTACGTCGGCTGCCTTCGCGACGAGATCCCCCCCGCCGACCAGGACGAGGTCAGCCAGATCCTCCTCGACACCTTCAAGTGCGTGCCGGCCTTCCTGCCGCCCGACCTCCTCGCCCGATTCTACCATGGCTTCTGCAAGCAGCAGCTCTGGCCGCTGTTCCATTACATGCTCCCGCTGTCGCCGGAGCTCGGCGGCCGCTTCGACCGCTCCCTCTGGCAGGCCTACGTCTCCGTTAACAAGATATTCGCCGATAAGATTCTCGAGGTTATCAACCCTGATGACGATTTTGTCTGGGTCCATGACTACCACCTCATGGTCCTGCCAACCTTCCTCAGGAAAAGGTTCAACCGCGTCAAGCTCGGATTTTTCCTCCATAGTCCGTTCCCCTCGTCGGAAATCTATAAGACGTTGCCCGTCCGGGAGGAGCTCCTGCGTGCCCTGCTGAACTCCGACTTGATCGGATTCCACACATTCGATTATGCTCGCCATTTTCTGTCCTGCTGTAGTAGGATGCTCGGGCTGTCGTATGAGTCCAAGAGGGGTTATATTGGATTGGAGTATTATGGCCGGACGGTTAGCATTAAGATACTGCCTGTCGGAATTCATATGGGTCAGCTCCGCTCGGTGCTGAGCCTCCCGGAGACAGAGGCGAAGGTGGCGGAGCTCATCGAGCAGTTCCGGGATCGGGGAAGGGTGATGCTTCTCGGTGTCGACGACATGGATATCTTTAAAGGGATCAGCTTGAAGCTGCTGGCCATGGAGGAGTTGCTCAAGCAGCACGCCGAGTGGCGGGGGAAGGTGGTCTTGGTTCAGATCGCTAACCCAGCGAGGGGGAGGGGGAAGGATGTGAGGGAAGTTCAGGAGGAGACCCATGCGACGGCGAAGAGGATCAATGATGCCTATGGTGGGAATGGGTATGAACCTGTTATTTTGATCAATGACCCGCTGCAATTCTATGAGAGAATGGCTTACTATGTGGTGGCAGAGTGTTGTCTGGTGACGGCGGTGAGGGATGGCATGAATCTTATCCCTTATGAGTACATCATTGCTCGACAAGGGAATGAGAATTTGGATAGTGTCTTGGGTTTGAATCCTTCTTCGCCGAGGAAGAGTATGTTGGTGCTTTCGGAGTTCATCGGGTGCTCGCCGTCATTGAGCGGGGCAATCCGGGTGAATCCATGGAATATAGAAGCGGTGGCTGATGCAATGGTCTATGCCTTGGAGATGTCTGAGCCAGAGAAGCAGCTAAGGCATGAGAAACACTATAGGTATGTGAGCACACATGATGTGGGCTACTGGGCAAATAGTTTCTTGCAGGATTTGGCGAGGACGTGTAGGGACCATTCTAGGAGGAGGTGTTGGGGAATTGGGTTTGGTTTGGGGTTCAGGGTTGTGGCTCTTGATTCAAACTTTAGGAAGCTGGCGATGGAGCACATTGTTTCAGCGTATAAGAGAACTAAAACTCGGGCCATCCTGTTGGATTATGATGGTACTTTGATGCCGCAAGCGACGATCAATAAGAGCCCCAGCTCAAGGTCCATCGAAATCTTAAATAGCTTGTGTTCCGATACGAATAATGTGGTCTTTCTAGTGAGTGCTAGAAGTCGAAGCACTCTCAGCGAGTGGTTTTCGCCTTGCGAGAATCTGGGTATGGCTGCAGAGCATGGCTACTTCCTCAGGTAGTTATCAGGACTTGGTTACTTCTTTAGTTGGTTTGGAATGGAAGTTATAGCTAGAGCATTGTCTACTTTCAGGTCGAAGAGAGATGCTGAGTGGGAAACATGCATTCCTGTTGCTGACTGTGGCTGGAAGCAGATTGCGGAGCCTGTAATGAATCTATACACTGAAACAACTGATGGTTCGACCATCGAAGATAAGGAAACTGCACTTGTCTGGTCCTATGAGGATGCTGATCCTGACTTTGGGTCCTGCCAAGCCAAGGAGCTCCTTGATCATCTTGAGAGTGTTCTCGCAAATGAGCCGGTATCGGTGAAGAGTGGTCCACACATTGTGGAGGTTAAACCACAGGTTTGGAACCGTAGTCTTAAACCGACTTCCTTCATCCATTGTGAGCCTGCTTTAGTGATGATTAAGGATGATCTGAATTATTTTTTGCAGGGTGTGAGCAAGGGCCTGGTGGCCCAGCGCCTACTGTCTGTGATGCAGGAGAGGGGCTTATCACCAGACTTCATGCTGTGTATCGGAGATGACAGGTCTGATGAAGATATGTTTGAGGTTATTAGCCATGCCATGGCAGGCAGTTCTCTAGGTCCTGGAGCGGAAGTGTTTGCATGCACGGTTGGTCGGAAGCCCAGTAAGGCCAAATATTATCTGGATGATACAGCTGAGATTGTTAGGCTGATGCAAGGGCTGGCTGCAGTCTCAGAACAAGCAGTAAGAAGCTCGCAAACCATTTAGTACTATACATGCCATGTAAAAGATCACGAGGCGCATTCTTTCTGTTGTCTTAACTTAAAATTTTAAGTATTGTGTGGTAGTGTGGTAGTGTGGTAGGTCTCCTTTTTCATGTTATTAAGTAGGGTGTAAATAAGTGAAACACTTGAAAAAAGGTTGTCTTGATGGTATATCTGTTTTTGCCAGACATGTACATGTGGTATGTCAATGCTTGTTGTCCCTTCATTGATCATCTTGCCTGGTTTAGAGCTGGTACTAACCCAATAACTTCGAATGATAATTAACATCATGATCATATTTCATGTTGAAAATCTAACAGCACCTTAACTTTTCCCGGCTGCGTCAAATTCCTTTGCAGACTCTGGAACTTCGGTGATGTAGATGAGAGCAATTAGATATATTATTTCCTTCGGCAGACCTGGCAAGCTGTTATTGATGTGGGTTTAATTGGGTTTCTACTGCCATTTGCTTGTTCTGCCTTGAATTTTGATCGTGTGAAGTCATCTCTAATATGTATGCTTGGGCCTAGAACATATTGTTAGATGATATGTCTGTCTTTAACTGCTCGCATGGCCTTGCCATATGTTAATGATAAGATCATAAGGTGTTTCAGAGTGCTGTGCTGGCTGCGCATGAAGTCCACGTGGGCTATTAACGGGGCGTTTGGCCAATCAACTATCTTGTTAGTGTCTAAATTCATGTGTGCGTGGGACCTTTTTTTTCTTTTTTATAAATTGAAGTCTTGATGCTGCTATTTCACTCAGAAAAGTCTTAAAGCCACTTTTGCATAGGCATTGAGATTATTTGAAGTTTTTAAGTTATATATGCATCAGAACTAGATGTTCTTAAGTTCAGACCGGAGAATGATGGTTGGAAGGGTATGTTGACACCACTATAATCTTACATCAAAACTCTGGATGGTATCTGATCTCCAGTTATCGTACAACTGAGGATTGGTGCTGTAGTTGTGGTACATTATGTTGCCGTTGCAACCTGTTTTCTGTATTTCGACTTTTGCTGCAACAAACAACTTTTGTGATCTCAAGGTTAAGGATCTGATTGTTACTGTTTTCTATTAAGGCCATAATCTTTATTGAGTGGTGTTGTTGAATCCCTTTCTCCCCTTTTCCTTTTAGTGACACATTTACCTAAATCCTGGTCTTGTCCACTTTGACTGCTGTTCACGCTTTCCTACAATATTCTGTCTCAATCTCCATGTGAATTTCCTATGATTTTCTGATGCTATGGATGCATCAAATGGTGCTGATGTTAGAACACCCAACAATCCTTTTAGGTATCAACAAGAGCATCTCCACCTAATTTGAACTGCTTTGCTTTCGATGTTCCCGTTTGTTCAGTATATGACAAACAAGATAAAATAGATTTCGAGACTCCTGTTCCTCTCTGAACGTGCTTCTACTGAAGTTGTATTGCATGTACTAAATGTTGATGCTTTCTTAAATAACTCTATGATGATCAAACAGTTCTCATAATAGCAATAAGTCTATGATTATCAAACAGTTCGCATAAAAGCAAACCTTTTTGTTCCAAAATCATGTTCTTCACTTATAAATTATACTAATAAGAATTTCAGTTACCTGCCCCACATAATTACTCGAGGCCTATTTAAGCGGTGATCAGTATGTCATTAGCTGCTCATGTACACAATATTAGCAAAATTCCAGCCTTTGTCCTGGTAAAAAAGGCTACTCTATGCCCCTTAACGTCAGGTGATTTTGCTGATTTATAAATGTATGGAGGCTGAACTTCTGAAGTCATGGGAAAGTTTGGACAACATATAGGACATTATCTTTGGGATCAGTTCTGATGCAAGGAATGAGAATATCAAAAAAGGGGATAAAGGGGAATGGTTCATGGAAATTGGCAAAAAGGGCAGAGGTTATGGAGGAAAGAGCAGTGACTTTTTCTCTCTTTTTTCCGTAACTTTATATCTGCTGATGTATCAGACCCCATATGTGACTCATGTATTAGTCCCCTTAGGTGTGTGAAAGTTCATTAGTTCTATGTCGATGCAGTAAGTACCTGCTTATTAGATCTTTCATATGCTAAACCTCCATTATTATGAACTAGAACCAGGAGTAATTGACAATATCAAGAGCGGAGAGGCAGTAGCCCCATGATAATCAAGCTAGTTAGCCAACAGCTCAAGGAAAAGACTGGTAAATGAATTTGTTTGCATTTGTTTCTGCTGTTAGTATGGTTGTCTTGTTGATCTGGATCAAATGTTTATTTCTTTTTGGATCAGCACCGCATAGTTGGCGATGCTATGGAAATTATTTTTCTAGTACTTGACAACAGCAATGCTTGGCTAAGATGTTGAGTAGCTGGTAATGCATTGAGACACCCAAGTCATGGGAAATATGACCTATTATTCTTTTGTCTGATTAAATATCAGTCATGGTCAATGCTCTCTCTATGTTTTCACCGATTTGATCAGTGAGAGTATCTTTATAAGGATATTAGGAATTTTTGTAAATTGAGATTTACTAGTTGTGCTATTGCTTATGTAGCTCAAGTATGATTATAAATCCAAAAAATACTTGGTAGGGAAGTGAAGCAAGAGTATGATGCCACCGCCTATTGCCAGCTTGTTTCTCAACCATGTTTCAAGTAATCTGATGGAACACTCCTTGCACAAGAATATCTGTCAGATATTTATTTCATGATGGACCAGACGGCTCAAGGCAGGCTTCTGAACTCCTTACGTTCGCAATCGCATTTTCCTTATCAATGATTTGATTTAATTTTGCTTGGTTTAGAGAAGATGCAGGATCTCTGTGTTCGAGGAAGTGAGATTTGAGTTGACTACTTCAGCTGGTTGCCTGGTGGTTCATATGGCCAAGTAGTGGAAGCATGGAGTCCAAAGAGAATTGGTGGACGGTCATTGCTTGGTACTCGTTGCTGCGAACCTGTTCATGTGGCCAACTAGTGGAAGCATGGAGTGAAAGGAGAACTGGTGGACGGTCATATCTTGGTGGATCTCTTGTTGAACTTTGTTCTAGAAGTCCTCAAGTGACCCGTGCGCGTGGCATAAAGATTGTGGTGGGTCAGAAATGGTCCATCCTTTGCGAATCAGTGCTATGATACGCCGATGGTTCTGCATTTAAAATCTCGGCCTGGGGATGGCTCCATCAACTTGTTCGATAGAACATTGTCATGGATCTAGCATGCCTCTTTTGGGCCAAGAATGATCTAAACGGTGCACGTGTAGAAGCCTCGTTATCTGCCATTCAAATTAGATGAGCCTGGGTGCCATGTGGGAACCATCGTTGCGTGGCGTCCCATGAACCGCTCACTACTCAGAGATTTTACGTGCGTTGAACAATGAATCTGAAGCAGTGACAGATGAGTATGGTCGCCAACTTGTGCTTTTCGCCACCATATATCTTGACGTTTAGGATGTGATCTTGGGTGGTCTCCAAATTGCGTTTCGGTGGTTGGTGGATGAAAGTGGTTAGGGTGCTTCGTGCGGTGCATGTAGTCCTATTCATTAAGCTATCACCTACCCCCTCGCATGTGCTTTGTCTGTGCGGTGTAGGTAGAATACTTGATGGCTTGTCATGATCCCATCAATATAATGCAAGTTTGAAGTGAAGTATGAGATGAGAGCTACCCAAGTTTGCATGTTGCTTCTGTGCATGTGGAGGAGAGATACATTATCTACCATTTTCTACGAGAAATTTGAGATCTATGGAGTATTACGTAATCAGATGTACACGTAAAGCTTGAACGAATCCGTTGCTTCGTTTGTTGATACCTTTTTTTTTTTTTTTTTTTCCGGAGTCATTTGGTTCATGGGAATTAGAGGGAAAAAAGTATGATTTATGAGAAATTTAAAAAATATATTTTTTTTCTTTGATTGGAATTTTCAAAAGAAAGAGAGAAAAGAAAGGTCTTCTCATGGGCTATGAGAATGCAATTTTCATTTTTTTATAAGAAAAAACTCGTAAAAGAGGTGGACTTTTGGGATGTCAATGGAATAGAAATAGGAGGCCCTTTTTATTCTAAAAATATCCTTTTAAATATTATCACTTATATTATATTAATATAATATTATATAAATATAATATTATATTAATATTTATATTAGCATAAAAATAATAATTTAATATTAATAATAATATACATATTAATATAATATTATTTAATTATTTTTTGTATGATATTTATACTAATATTATGTTAATATTCATATTAATCTAATATTTATATTATTATACTAACATATATTAATAAATATTAAATTAAAATATTAATATTATATTAATATAATATTAATACATATTAGTATTGCATTAATGTAATAAATTATTATCATCTAATATTTATATTAACATTTATATAAAATTTAGGAGCAAAAAGACATATTCTTATATGTATTAAAAATATAATAAATATTTTATATAATTTTTTTTTTTTTAAAATGAATGCTCAACTAAACATATATTATTCTAAAACAAATCACTTTCTAATGATTAATTAAATATATCAAAATTATTTTTTCAAATATCATATTCATAGAAACCAATTTTTTAAAAATAATATTTCAAAAAAGTAAAAATTTTTCGTGAACCAAATGAGCCTATACTTTTACATAAAAACTGCTATTATATTACATTTAAGTTCCTTTGTTAACTATCCCGTCCTTTTTTTTTTTTTTTTCTTTTGATGCAAACTATCCCGCCCTCTTATGTTGAACGCGGCAACGGCATATGAAGACTTTCGCGCGGGGAGGGATCCTGATTGCGAGTGAGATTTCCAGACGTAAAGCACTTCTCTTCTCCTCTTGGCTTTTGCATTTTTTTTTTTTTTTTTGATAAAATGAGACGTTCATACAAAATGAGTATAGCCCAAAAAATCAATAAAAAAAATATCATAGGAGAATATCGACAAAACAGATATATCAAATCAAATATCCGTTTCAAAATGATTATCAACATAGCTAGCCATCCAATCGACAGTGCTATTTGCCTCTCTGTACACATATCTCACATCGACGGAGATGCACTCTGCAAACACACGTCAAATGTCACGTATGAGCGAAGGCTGAGTTTCCGCTCCGTCTTCATAATCAGCTGACAACTATAGCTGAGTCATCCTCCACCATCAAATGATCAGCTTGGAGCTGCGTCCTGGCAAAAGATATGCCCTCCCAAGTAGCCCAGAGTTCCGCAACCGGAATAGTTTTCTGAAATAGGCGACTTTCGTCCATCGTAATAAATCTAGAGTCCGGACCACGAATCATAAAATCAACACCATCATGTCTACCAGTAATACTGCCATCAAAGTTGATCTTGAAGAAGATCGAGGGTGAGGGCTCATAAAAAATAAATAGCCTACGAAGTGCTAAACAACTGGGAGGGAGGAGAGTCCCAGATGTCTCGACTTCTTAGAGTCAGTCCTGATGGCGACAACTTCAGAATCTCGGCAGCCTAAGAAGAGGCCTTCTCGAATACAAATCTCACCGACATCTATCTAGTCTAAAAAAAAATCAGTATTTCGGACAAGCCAAATCTGATAAACCACATAAACCATCCTGATAAGCTTTTGAATCCTTGACCAAAGACTTTCCTTCCTATTTCTAGATTTTCAAACCCTCATATTTTTTTTTGAAAGTATGGTTAGAAAAAAAATATAATATTCAAAATTTTCAAATAAAAAAAATTATTTAATAGATAAAATTAATCCAAATCCTGAGAATAACTATCACTTCTCATTTAATCTTGAATTATTTAAATACAAGAGATAATACGGCAAGGGACTATTCGACTAATCTATCGGTTTCGATCTATTTAATAATTAAATTTCAAACAAAACTACTTGTTATAAAAAAAATAAAAATATTTTTTTTTAAATATTTTTGAGTTTTGGCGATAAGTAAATATTGTTACAAGTTGAATTGCAAGGATAATTTATTTAAAAGTGTGAGTTTATGGTTGTAAGAAATAAAACATGTAGATTGTACTTGTGTCAAATTCTACTTCTTGCAACAGTACTGAATCATTTTTAGATTTTTTTTTTTAATTTTTTTAAAGAGCTAGGATGGGCGGAAGGCCAGCAATATACCAGATTAAGAGTCACTGAACCCGAGTCTCTTGCACCAATTCATGTGTAAACCAACCGAGCTTGTAATTTATTTCTTCCCTGCTCTGGGTTTTTTGTCTTGAAGAAGATCATTTTTTGATTTGTTTTCTTATAATCTAAACTCTGATCTTTGTTCTTTGCATTTCTTTATGGTTCTGTATGCTAGCATATTCAATGAATACAGGGCAGACGCTAAACCCTGCTCTACAAGGAAAACACCGTCTTCGTTTCACTTATGAACGATTTTTGAGTAATACCTAAGATTTGAACCCTGGATCTCTTGAAGGGCGAAGCCCTTAGTTGTCAGTCAACTGAGCTAACAGTCGATGAGTACTTATCAATGATTTATAGATAAAGAGCTCCTTTTAAGTGACTGCTGAGAAATTTATTTTAAGAAAGAATTTGTTCAACATGGGAATTTTCAGTTTTATTATTAGTGATCGGTAGATTACCTTAAATAATTGATCAAATGATCTCAATCTCTTTCAACATCGAATCCATTTCCATATTGGCTCTAAGAGAATGCAGATCTAGTTTATTTTGGACTACTCTCTGAGTCACATTACTAATCGTTTGTGCAGGAATGATTATTGTAATTTATATTTAAAATCTGCATAAAATGGTGTAAGGTACGTGACTACCCATCTTTTATTCATAAGATAACAGCGCACAAAAAAATAAAAACACAAAGCAGCAAGAAGCCACATGGGCAGAAAACCAGCAGCAGCACAGAGGTGCAATCCTTTCCAGCGCAACTGAAGCAATAGATCATCTCTGGTTTAGGAATAGCCTGGCGTTTCTCTCTTTCCAACACACCCAAGCCAAAGCAGCAAACAGCATAAGAATTAAACGTCGCACCTTCTTTGGACAATTCCTGTCGAGCCACTCCAAACAAACTTGCGGATGGAGCACACCCAGAGCTAAGCAGGCGGTCTTCCAAATTGAAGAGAACAAATGACAGGAGGAGAGTAAGTGGTGGACAATCTCTGGAGCTTGGTTGCAAATCACGCACCCACCTAGATTCCTTCAGAGCCTCCTGCCAATTAGCTCTCTTGTGTTCAATCTCTTCTTCCAACAGGGCCGTGAGTAGCACTTGATTCTGAGAGGAAAAGGCAAGCTCCAAAGTGAGGAGGCAAGGCTGCGTTTCACCCCTCTCATGTTTAGGAATTGGGGAAGGTCCCTCTGCAGCTGGTCTGCCACACAACACGATCATCTTCCTGATTCAGACTAACAGATGCCAAAAGAGGATAGCTGAGCGAACTAACAATGGAACACCGTAGATTTAGATCTTCTTCTTCTTCTTCTTCTTCTTCTTTTTTGCCTTGGTACAAAGGGGCAATCACACCATTCTAGTGTGAGTACAATCTAAAAAATCAGAATACAAAATATCATGCAAAGTGCCTGAATAATTATCACCTTGATGCCAGGTCCAATCTCTGATGTCATCGGCAACAAAAGAAGCAACCCAATCTACGGCGCTGTTTGCCTTCCAGAAGACATGTCGAACAGCTATCGTGGTGAAATAATTGAGGAACCTCCAGATATCATAGAGTAGTGGATGAACTTTCAAATACTTTGCCTCATCCTGAACCAGCCAATGACAGTGGTTGAGTCACTCTTAACAAAGATCTTCTACATCCGCAACTCCTGCCGTGCGCAGATAATACCCGCTCAGGTGACACAAAGCTCCACTCCAGAGACCGACAGCCCAAAAAGAGATGAATCTCCAGCAACCAGCAGTCTGGCATCTGAGCTCCGGATGACATAGCCTGCATCACCCCTACCATTCCTAACATTACTATTGAAATTGGCCTTGACAAATCCTGAGGGAGCGAGCTCCCAGAAAATCAAAAAAAATCTCAAGGTCGCTGCATGCGCAACAAGGGAGTCTCAAAAACTCGAGGCGGCAAAGGACTAGCCAGCAATGTCAAAATAGTTATACTCTTCAGTAAGACAATAGGTTCTCTTCAACACCCGATGTCCAGGCACAACCTCAGCATCGAAGACCAAGCTGTTCCTAGACAGTTAAATCCAACATACACCATCCTGCCAACCGAGGGCTAGCCCTCTGTTATACTCCAACGGATCGCATCTAAAGGGAAAGCCAAGAGCCACTAATTACCTCCCAAGACCGGACACCCACCATCCCCAGATCAAACACGCCCTCAAACAACAAAGCAGGGCATGCTCCGTTGACTCATCCTCCAAACTGTAGATTGGACAGATAATCGAAATCTCCATGCCTTTGTCTTTAAGAAGTGTCCGAGTCGGCAACTAATCCCAGAGAACCTTTCAGAGGAAGAATTTGATCCTAGGATGGACAGCCACTCTCTAGATTCAAATAGCCTCGATCCTTCTCTTTGGCACTAGCTTACACATTGCAACGAGCAGGGGCCTTAGGTCGGCAAAATTGACCCCACACCCTCAAATCATGGCTCCAATGGGTAAAGATAGGGATAGCAAGAATTGTGTCAGCAAGCTGACACCAAAGAGATGGATGACATTCTGAGCCCTCCAATTTCTATCATCATCAGTGATCAAATCATGGATCCGCAGGTCGTCGTCTAATTTCATGCTGATATAGGTCGGCCAACATGAGAGAGGGAGGCTGAAAATCCAAGTGTTCTAACTTACATCAGCCGAAGCCTCGCCACCAATTAGCCATATGATCTGGACCATCACTGCAAGACATGAATATAAATCTCCTTCCAAATGAAGAAGCAGACGTAATCAATATGGATCTAAGACTCATGATTTCAAATTCCATACCCAGCCCTCACCACCCTACTCTACAAGCAATTAGATTGAGTGAGAAATCTAGCCACATGTCTGATACAAACTAACAGACCATCTCTCATGTTATAGCCCAAGCCCATACTGTCGAGACCCAAGCCCAAGCCCAAAAAAAAATAATAATAATAAAGGGAGAACAGGGGAACCGGGAAGAAGACTCCCGGTAGGAGTCTTCTTCTCCGATCAAAACTCGAAATCAGGAGTCCTAGGACCTCTCAGAGTCCTAGGGCTCTCTATAAAAAGACCTCCCCTTCCTTAGAAACCGATCATCGGTCCTCTTCCCCTCTCTTTCTTCCTGATTTTTCGATTTGGAGCCGCGGACACCCGTTTTGTTTTCACCGTGATTGCTCACCGACGAGGTCACCGGAGGCCAAAGTAAGTCTTCCTTCCCTTCCTCTCTTCTTTCCCCTTCTTCCCGTACCTTTGTGCGTGACTGCCGGCGATGGGTGTCGCCGATTTTTGGTCGGAGAAGAGACCCATGTTTTGGTCTCTTCTTCCCGTGGATTTTCCGACGCCGGCGATCGCAACCGACTGCCGGCCTTGCCCCTCCGATCTGGGAGAGTGGCCCCTCCTCTGCCGTCGGGTTTGCCGTGCCGACCGTGGCCTGAATGGCCGGTCAAGGCAGGAGATCTGCAGGTCCCCTGTTCCGGCCTGGAAGGAGCCCGAGAGAAAAAGAAGAAAAAAAAGAAAAAGAAGAAAAAGAAGAAAAAAAAAGAAGAAAAAGAGAAAAAAAAAGAAGAGAGAGAAAAAGAAAAAGGAGAGATGAAACTTTCTCTCTCTGCTCTCTCTCTCTCTTAGATTTTTAGGATTTATGGAATTAAAATAATAATAATAATAATTAAAAGAAATATAAGGAGGGTTTCCATAGATTAGTCCGAAAATCCTGGATGCTGTCGTCAAGTTGATCCATGTGGGGACATTAGATTTTAATAAATTTTAATTATTTTTAATTCGATAAAATTTTGATTAAAAATATAATATTTGACGTATCAGGTTCAGAGAAGGATTTTCAAGATTTCTAGAATTCCTAGTTTGGATTTTCTTTTGAGGTAAGTAGTGTTTACTTTTATTGAATTTATCTGATAAATTATAAATTCTGAATTAAATAAATTTATGCATGCTTGTGATTGAAATTATTTATTAAAATAATTATTGAAATTATTTATGATTAAAGTTAATTATAGAAATTATTTATGATTGAAGTTATTTGTTGAAAAATTATTATGATGATGTATGATCATAAAGAATGATATAATTGATTTGACTCAAATATTATTTATTTATATTATTTTTAAAAATAATATATGAATTGGAAGACAATATGAAATTGACAACCTGACTGTGTAAAGGACCCCACCAATGGGGGCATATACTTTGGTAATTGATTGTCCTGAGGGTTTATGTCGCCAGCGAGACCAGCGACATGTCGCCAGAGAGACCAGCGACAAACCACCAGCGAGACAAGCGGTTCTAAAGGACTTGGCTACCAGATGATTCGCAGCCCACCGCAAGCAGATACACGGTATTATGACCCTGCCACAGGGATAATGTGGTCATAGTCATAGTTGGTAAGAAGAACTTAAGAAATTGATGAATTTAAGATGATAAGCATAATTTGAAATTATAATGCATTGAATGTTTTATATGATTGATAGTATGATTATGATTTCATGAAATTACATATTGATTTTGTTATTATCAGTAAATCGATATGTATAGTATTATTTGCCTGATTTATTCAGTTAAAGGTATACACTGCTTACTGAGCTGTTTAGCTCATGATGAGTTTTATGTTTTTCTTACAGATCCAAAAAATTAACTTAATGCGGGATTTCGGTTGGGAGAGCGATTAGAGATGGAGTTAGCTCTTTGATTTAGGATTTTCTTAGAATTGATTCAAGATTTTTATTTTTTTTAGTGTTGACTTTATCAGACAATTATTTTTTTTTTGGACACTGAGTTTTGATTTGTTATTTGAACTAAGGTTTGATTGTTAAAAATTAAAAAAAAAATTATTTAACTTTGTGTGAAGATATCATGATGAGATGCCTTGCATGCTTATGGAAAAGTATTCTATGAGTATGCGGCAGTTGCTATGATCCTCGATTCAAATCTCGGATCGGGAGCGTGACAATTAATATGGTATCAAAACATAAGTAGATAGATAAAGACATGTAGAATAGAGTGAGCGAGTGATGGGTAGATATTAGGCAATTGAAAGGTTAGTTATGATGATTATGAGCTGACCTGTCTCAAGTAAGTTTATAACCTTATTAAGGATAAGTTATTATCTCAAATTTATCATAGGTCAATATGCCTCCACGATGAACGAAGAATACTCAAGGAGCGGTAGGAGGGACATCAAATTCACTTGGCGATAATACTCCCCAATTAAATAGCGGCACAACTCAGCAGGAGGGAATCCTTGATCCTATCGAAAATACTCCGACAATACAGGAGGAGCCGAACATGACTCAACTAATGCAAACTCTGATCGGAGTAGTTCAAACACAGCAACAGTTACTTCAACAACAACATGCACAGCCACATCAGCATCTTCCACCGACACCTGGACATGGAGAACATCCGATGCAGAGAAACAATATCGTCGAATTTAAGAAGCTAGCCCCTCCAGCCTTCAAAGAGACCATCGAGCCACTGGAAGCAGATAACTGGATTATGAAAATGGAGAAGGCATTCACCGTTCAAGAATGCCACGATGAAGAGAAGATCCGCTACACAGCATATCTGTTACAAGATGAGGCATACAATTGGTGGCGTATACTGGAACAAAAATATGAGCACGATAGGATACCACTCACTTGGGAGAGATTCCGAGATGAATTCTTTGACAAGTACTTTCCTCGAAGTGTCAGAATACAGAAAGAGCAGGAGTTCATTCATCTGAAATAGGAGAACAGATCCATTGCAGAATATGAAGCTAAATTCACGGAGTTAGCCAAGTTTGTTCCAAGATTAGTTGAGATTGAGCAAGACAGAGTACACAAATTTAAAATGGGACTGAAGACAGAAATCAGAAAATAAATTGTACCCTATGAGCTAACTACTTATGCCTCAGTTGTAAATAAAGCTCTAATAATTGAGAGAGAAGTTAATGAAGCACATGCGGAGCGAGAATGGAATCAGAAGAAGAGAAATAGGTTTAATGGAACTCAAGGACGAATCAGAACAATAAGGGTCCAGCAAAAAAGCCAGCAATTGATAAGAATCGTGAGAATGAGGCAGCTAGATGTTCGAGATGTGGCCGAAGAGAGCATGAGTCTTCTAATTGCCTATGGAATACTGGTTCTTGTTTTAGATGTGGACAGAAAGGACACAAGATTGCAGATTGCCTCCAGAGGGATGAAAATAGACCCACACAAACAAAGAATGGAGGTCAAAGATCGAAAACTCAAGGAAGGATCTATGCACTCACACAACAGGATGCTCAGGTCTCTAATGCTGTGGTGACAGGTATCATTCCTGTATCTGATATTCATGCTTCAGTTTTGTTTGATTCTGGTGCTACACACTCCTTTATATCCACTACTTTTATTAGACAACATGATATAGTATGTGAACCTATGAAAACCAAATTATATATTGAGACATCAGTAGGTGGTATTTTGAGTACCAAAAGTGTGTGCAAGTCATGTAGTATCAGAATAGGAGAAAGAGAATTACCGACAGATTTGGTGGTCCTAGATATGCATGATTTCGATGTCATTCTAGGAATGGATTGGCTTTTTACTTATCATGCCTCTGTGGATTGTCATGGAAAGAGAGTGAACTTTCACATACCGAAAGAATTAACATTCAGTTTCGATGGAAGTACAGGAACCATCCCTCCACGTATTATTTCATTTGTGCAAGCTAGACAGATGCTAAGAAAGGGATGTAGAGGTTACCTAGTATCAATAAAGAATAAAGAACATGATGAATTGAAGTTACAGGATATTCCTATCGTAAATGAATTTTTGGATGTATTCATTGATGATTTAACCGGACTACCACCAGACAGAGAAATTAAATTTATCATTGAGTTGGCGCCCAATACTAGTCCGATTTCTAAAGCTCCTTACAGAATGGCCCCTATGGAGTTGAAGGAGTTAAAAGATCAATTACAGAATTTATTGGATAAAGGTTTTATAATGCCTAGTGTATCTCCTTGGGGAGCTCCAGTCTTATTTGTGAAGAAGAAGGATGGTAGTATGAGACTTTGTATTGACTATTGAGAGTTGAATAAAAATACTATCAGAAATAAGTATCCTCTACCTCGGATCGATGATTTATTTGATCAGCTGCAAGGTGCATAAGTCTTTTCTAAAATTGATCTTCGTTCAGGATATCATCAGTTAAAAATCAAAATAGAGGACATACCAAAGACTGCATTTAGAACTCGTTATGGACATTATGAATTTCTAGTGATGCCATTTGGGTTAACCAATGCTCCAACAGCCTTTATGGATTTAATGAACAAAATATTCAGATCCTATCTTGATAAGTTTGTTGTCGTATTTATTGACGATATCTTGATATATTCGAGGAGCAAATTGGAGCATGAAGAATATTTACGGTGTGTACTACAAATATTGAGGAAAGAAAAACTTTATGCCAAATTTAAGAAGTGTAAATTTTGGTTGGACAAAATAGTCTTTTTAGGACACATCGTGTCTAAAGATGAAATTTCTATGGACCCAACAAAAGTGGAAGCTGTGATGCAGTGGAACAGACCTACAAATATCTCCGAGATTCGAAGCTTCTTGGGAATGGCAGGATATTATAGATGATTTGAAGAAGGATTCTCCCGCATAGCTGCACCTTTGACTCGTCTTACTCAAAAAGGGGTTAAATTCGAGTGGATCGAAGATTGTGAACAGAGTTTTCAAGAGTTAAAACAATGATTAGTTTCAGCCCCTATCCTTACTATACCAATAGGAGATGAAGGATTCACAATATATAGTGATGCATCTAAAAAGAGACTCGACTGTGTATTGATGCAACATGGTAAGGTAGTGGCCTACGCCTCAAGATAATTGAAACCATATGAACAGAATTATCCAACACATGATTTGGAATTAGCTGCAGTGATTTTTGTCCTAAAAATTTGGAGACATCACTTATACGGTGCGCAGTGTAAAGTGTTTACTGATCATAAGAGTTTGAAGTATATTTTTACGCAGAAAGAATTAAACATGAGACAGAGAAAGTGGTTAGAACTGTTGAAAGATTATGATTTAACAATCCATTATCATCCCGAAAAAGCTAATGTTGTTGCTGATGCCCTTAGTAGAAAATCTGTGAAAAATTTGACGGTTTTAATCACACATCAAAGCCAATTATTGGAGGATATAAGAAAACTGAAATTAGACATCCGAATATATGACTCAACAGTACGATTAGCCAATATGAGGGTTCAGCCAACACTCATTGAAAGAATTACAGTTGCCCAGAATGATGATCCACAACTAATGAAAATAAAGAATTCAGTGGAAGCTGGTATTCAATCTGAATTCAAGATACATGATGATGGTTCGTTGAGGTTCAAAAATAGAATTTGCATACCCAATGATTCAGTACTCAAGTATGAAATACTTCAGGAAGCACATCAGACCGGTTATACAATTCATCCGAGAGGTACTAAGATGTATAGAGACTTAAAGAAAATATACTGATGGAATAATATGAAAAGAGAGATCGCTCAATTCGTGGCTCAATGTTTGGTGTGTCAACAAGTTAAAGCTGAACATCAGAGACCTGCGGGACTACTTCAACCTCTTGATATTCTAGTATGGAAGTGGGAACATATCACTATGGATTTTATAACTGGACTACTGAAAAACTCCAAGTAAAAATGATGCAGTCTGGGTGATTGTGGACCGATTGACAAAGTCTGCACACTTTCTACCAATTAGAATTGGATTTACTTTGGAAAGACTAGCAAAATTATATATGAAAGAAATTGTAAGGCTACATAGAATTTCAGTGACCATCATATCGGATTGAGACACCAGATTTGTATCACAGTTTTGGAAGAGCTTACACAAGGCATTAGGAACAAAATTGAACTTCAGTACAGCTTTTCATCCACAGACTGATGGTCAGTCAGAGAGAACTATTCAGATCTTAGAAGATATGTTGAGAACTTGTATTTTGGACATGAAAAGTTCATAGGATGAGCATCTACCTTTGATTGAGTTCGCTTACAATAACAGTTATCAGGCCAGCATTGGTATGGTACCTTATGAAGCATTATATGGTAGAAGATGTCGATCACCGATTCACTAGGATGATGTTGGTGAGCGAAAAATATTGGGTCCCAAACTTGTTCAACAAGCAGTCGAGAAGATTCAATTAATTAAAGAACGACTTCGAGCAGGACAAAGCAGACAGAAAAGTTATGCAGATAACAGGAGATGGAAATTAGAATTTCAAGTTGGTGACCATGTATTTCTCAAAGTATCTCCTTCAAAAGGAATCTCAAGATTTGGCATTCGTGGCAAATTGAATCCTAGATATGTGGGTCCGTTTGAGATTTTAGAAAGAATTGGTAAGGTGGCTTATAGACTTGCCTTACCACCTTCACTTGCAGGAATACATAATATTTTTCATATTTCTATGTTAAAAAAATATTTACCAGACCCAAGTTACATCGTGGAACTTGAACCAATGCAAGCCAGAAAAGATCTATCATATGAAGAATATCCGATACGGATCGTGGACCGTAAAGAATAAGTGCTGAGACGTCGCAACATTCCTTATGTCAAGGTACAGTGGAGTCGACATTCGGAAAGAGAAGCTACTTGGGAGCTAGAGGAAGAAATGAAGCAAAAATATCCCCAGCTCTTCGAGACCACAGGTATGAAAAAAAAAAAATTTGAGGATGAAATTTCTTTTAGGGGTGAAGAATGTTATAGCCCAAGCCCATACTGTCGAGACCCAAGCCCAAGCCCAAAAAAAAAAACAAAGGGAGAACAGGGGAACCGGGAAGAAGACTCCCGGTAGGAGTCTTCTTCTCTGATCAAAACTTGGAATCAGGAGTCCTAGGACCTCTCAGAGTCCTAGGGCTCTCTATAAAAAGACATCCCCTTCCTTAGAAACAGATCATCGGCCCTCTTCCCCTCTCTTTCTCCCTGATTTTTCGATTTGGAGCCGCGGACACCCATTTTGTTCTTGCCGTGATTGCTCACTGACGAGGTCACCAGAGGCCAAAGTAAGTCTTCCTTCCCTTCCTCTCTTCTTTCCCCTTCTTCTCGTACCTTTGTGCGTGACTGCCGGCAACGGGTGTCATCGATTTTTGGTCGGAGAAGAGACCCCTGTTTTGGTCTCTTCTTCTCATGGATTTTCCGGCACCGACGATCGCAACCGACCGCCGGCCTTGCCCCTCCGAATCCGAGAGAGTGGCCCCTCCCTTGCCGTCGGATCTGCCGTGCCGGCCGTGGCCTGAATGACCGGTCAAGGCAGGAGATCCGCAGGTCCCCTGTTCCGGCCTAGAAGGAGCCCGAGAGAAAAAGAAGAAAAAGAAGAAAAAGAAGAAAAAAAAGAAGAAAAAGAGAAAAAAAAAAAGAAGAGAGAGAAAAAGAAAAAGGAGAGATGAAACTTTCTCTCTCTACTCTCTCTCTCTTAGATTTTTAAGATTTATGAAATTTAAAAAAAAATAAATAATAATAATATAATAATAATAATTAAAAGAAATATAAGGAGGGTTTCCATGGATTAGTTCGAAAATCTTGGATGCTGTCGTCAAGTTGATCCATGTGGGGATATTAGATTTTAACAAATTTTAATTATTTTTAATTCGATAAAATTTTGATTAAAAATATGATATTTGACGTATCAGGTTCAGAGAAGGATTTTCAAGATTTCTATAATTCTAAGTTTGGATTTTCTTTTGAGATAAGTAGTGTTTACTTTTATTGAATTTATTTGATAAATTATAAATTCTGAATTAAATAAATTTATGCATGCTTGTGATTGAAATTATTTATTGAAATAATTGTTGAAATTATTTATGATTAAAGTTAATTGTAGAAATTATTTATAATTGAAATTATTTGTTGAAAAATTATTATGATGATGTATGATCATAAAGAATGATATGATTGATTTGACTCAAATATCATTTATTTATATTATTTTTAAAAATAATATATGAATTTGAAGACAATATGAAATTGACAACCTGATTGTGTAAAGGACCCCGCCAATGGGGGCATATACGTTGGCAATTGATTGTCCTGAGGGTTTATGTCGCCAGCGAGACCAGCGACATGTTGCCAGAGAGACCAGCGATAAACCGCCAGCGAGACCAGCGGTTCCAAAGGACTTGGCTGCCAGATGATTCGCAGCCCACCGCAAGCAGATACGCGGTATTATGACCCTGCCACAGGGATAATGTGGTCATAGTCATGGTTGGTAAGAAGAACTTAAGAAATTGATGAATTTAAGATGATAAGCATAATTTGAAATTATGATGAATTGAATGTTTTATATGATTGATAGTATGATTATGATTTCATGAAATTACATATTGATTTTGTTATTATCAGTAAATCAGTATGTATAGTATTATTTGTCTGATTTATTCAGTTAAAGGTATACACTGCTTACTGGGCTGTTTAGCTCATGATGAGTTTTATGTTTTTCTTACAGATCCAGAAAATTAGCTTGATGCGAGATTTTGGTTGGGAGAGCGATTAGAGATGGAGTTAGCTCATTTGATTTAGGATTTTCTCAGAATTGATTCAAGACTTCTATTTTTTTTAGTGTTGAGTTTGTCAGACAATTATTTTTCTTTTGGACACTGAGTTTTGATTTGTTATTTGAACTAAGATTTGATTGTTAAAAATTGAAAAAAAAAATTATTTAATTTTATGTGAAGATATCATGATGAGATGCCTTGCATGTTTATGGAAAAAGTATTCTATGAGTATGCGGTGGTTGTCATGACCCTCGATTCAAATCTCGGGTCGGAAGTGTGACATCTCAGAAAAGCAAATGAAGCCCATGATCATTCTATTTGGAGCCTTAGAGAAAATTTCAGAACTACTGCTTCAAATACCTGAGAAAAAAAGCCACAGCACAGTGTTGTTCAAAAGGTAAACCCGAACAGAACTCAAGACATAGATATAGCTTCAACCAATCTAATTCTCCAGGCCGATGTTTTGGAGAATTATACATGTACTTCCTAAGTTCAAGATAACTACAGGAATTGCCATCCATTTCAACACGAACGGTCCTAAAGTTTGCATTATTTATTTTTTTAACTGTAAGATGTACACGTATCTAGTGACGGCAACTATTTTACCAGAAGTCAGAACATATATTAAAAGCAAAAATTTGGTATATTCGAGTACTCTTGACGGCAAATATTTAAAAATTTCTCCTGCCTATACCCCTTAAACGTAAATCGCATGTAATTCCTGGTTTAGGGGAACCTGCAAGATATCTCAGCAATACTCCAATATGAAAGGGAACCGCATATAAAGCACACTTCTGTGATGAAGGAAGCTTGCTTCGGACGACAAAATCTCCAAACTTTTGGACTCCTCGACCGTCAAGTGCTGAAATCTTGGAATTACAACAAATCTTGGAAAGGAAGATTAAAATATTGGCTGTGAGCCTGCCGCGCATGCCCGAATCTATGCCAACTCTCGTCTAGTTTCTCCGTCATTCTACTTCTCCCTATTCCAGACCAAATAGTTAACCATTTCGGGCCTGCAACAAGATTCCATCAAGCTTCTATTGGAAGCCAGAGTTAAACAACTGACTATTATATAGGTCAGTCCGTCCCACCAAGGCACCAACTACCAGGACAATATTTGGTGATGGAATAAAAGCACACAACTTTCCGCCACGGTTTCTCCCGCATGCTTTGAGCTCGAAGATGGTTAGGTCGCTGCTACAATGCTCGTTATTTACAAAACAATATGTAAGAAATGAATAAAAACAGATGGCAAAATATGAGATTTCATAGTTAACTCTATGCATGGACCCATCATATATGCAATTTTTATGCTAATAAATGTTGTTTTCCTTCCATCCCAATGTCAATGCTCAATAATTACATCACTGTTAAAACAGATCAATACTAGGTTTCCAGTCTGCCCACTACTAATTCACATTGCTTTAGTAAAAATGGAATTAGGTTATTCTATCAAAAAAACCAATTAACATAGCCACAAATGGGGCTTGTTTCTTCAATTGCACAACTGTAAAAATTAACGAAAGTTGTCTTTCCCTTTCACAAAAGATAGAGATGTGGCTAAACAATATTTTGCAAACTCACCACCCTCCGACAGGACAAGTAACACCGAATCCCATAAATGACTTCTAAGGACCTGAGCAGGATGACTAACCTAATGGACAATTGGAAAAGTTTTAAAAAGGGGAAAAAGACTGAATCAGATATTCGGAACATTGTCCATGAACTGCTGCCAAGGATTTCACGAAGCATTCTACAACTCCATCCCTACCAAACAAAGCCACCGGTTAGACGGCCTAATGTCACAAAATATTCTCCCAAGTAATTGTACACATGCATAAATAAATCCAGCAAATCAATATAAAAAATGTACTCTGTGGCAGGATCAAGAAAATGACTTGTGCATGCAATATGGAGGGGGGAAAAGGAGCATACATGAAAAGGTAAAATAGCATTGCCATATTCATGTTCACATGTGCATAGATTCTGAACTACGCAACTGCAAACAGATCATTGTAGACGCATATCACTCAGCATTTGATCTGTGCATACAGAGCAAAATAAGTGCAGTAAAGCTTCCCCTCACAACAACCAGGGTATTTGAGTCAAAAATATACTAGAACTTCCCCAACAAACAGTTCAGGCCTGGTATACGACGAATGTCCAATTGCACAGATTTGCATACACATTGTAGGGAAAAAGATAACACATTATGAAAATTCTACCTTGGTGCAGAGAAAATTATATGTTCCCCCTTAGTTTTTGCAATTGACGGCAAACAGAGGAAATTGGAGCTTTATAAGTTGAAATTCGACACCCAGCCACTAGAGCTAGAACCATAAATGATATTTAATCCACAACAACAATGAAAGAGAAAAATATTTTAAAAGACAATTAACTGATTCACAAACTAAAAATAATACGACTGTATCTCAATACCAATTGATACTGTCAAGGCTGTTTATACATTTTCAACAAAAAAATGCTGTTTATACACCAAATATAGGTAAATGAGCGAACATCTGTTATTTCTCAATTAACTCGGTCCATTTTACCCACTTGAGAAAAAAGTCAATCTTTATAACAGAATAAACCGTCAATGATTTGTTACAGAATAACAAAAAACATTTTCTTATATTCAAATAACAAAACCAAGGTTGATTCATCAAGGGCAAATAACTATATGAAAATAAAAACAGTCAAACAGAGAGCAGAGTCCTAATGGTACTTCATATTTCTACAGGAAATCTGATAAAGCATATGATGAGGCACTGCATTACCTATTTACAGAGAACATTCATTCACTTGAAATCTGAGGATTCATGGGGTTCCACTCTTCAAACATCACCATTAAATCCAAGATGACCTCGGTTCAATATTTCTCCATTATCATTTAGACTCGAGCCATTAGTGGGAGATTCAATGTCACCCACAGCAAATCGGCTGGGAATGCGAGTACCTTTACCGATGAAACCAAGACTTCTCCCTTGTCCTTGATCAGGTAAAATCTGTGACAGTGTACCACCACAACGGATGTTGCTCAAGTTGGCCAAATCAAGATTTTTCCCTTGTCCTTGATCAGGCAAAGCCTGTGACATGGCACCAGCACCCTGGATGTTGCTCAAGCTAGGCATGAGACAAGATTGATTAACAGGACCAATGTTCCCACCAAGGGTCTGCGCCCACCAACCCATGCTGACATTGGTACAGGATGACACTGACGAAGAAATTGATTTAGGAATCGAGTAGCTATTTAGCACAGTGAAGTTCTTGAAGACTTCATCTGAGACCTGTGCCTCACCCAGTTGTACATTACTTGAATTGGATGAAAGTAGGTTGTAATCTACAATTCTACTGCTTTTCTTCAAGCTGGAGCTATGGCTGATAGGGGCAGGACTGCTCCCTGCCTGAAAACTAGTCAGTGGCTGTGAAGGGAGTGTTATGGAGTTTCGATTTATGAGACCAAGATTATTCCCACCTTGAAAACTGGTCAATGATGAATTCTGATTTGTGAGACCAAGATTATTATCTGCCTGCATACTGGTTGATGACCGAGCGGGGACAATTATAGAGTTCTGATTCATAGGAGTAGGATTATTACCTGATTGAAAACTCATCGATGACTGAGTAGGCAGTACTACAGAATTCTGATTTGCAAGCACAGGATTCTCCCTTTCCTGAAAATTATTTGATGCCTGAGAGGGAAGAACTAGACATGATGGTTGCACATTAATTGCATGATGGGATTCGGATAGCACAGGATGCAGCTGTTGCTGCTGTAACACCGGGACCTGCAAGTTACTATCATTACTTAACCCTCCAAGATTGCTTGCAGAGATCACTTTACTGGAGGACCAAGTAGGAAAACCAGAAGACAAGCCCCTAACAGCTACATTCGATTGAGAGAACTCTGTGGGCATGGTGGCCGGGCATTTCATCAGAGGTTGACCAAATGCTATGCCATGTTCAACAGGAACAGACTTAGCTCCTTGCATTGAGGCTTGTTGAAGAAGTGGTTGGTCCATTGCTGGCATTGCGAAGCTGCCAAAAGGTCGACCTAACAGCTCTTCTTGCCAAGAAGCCAAGGTTTGCGGAGGAATTTGACCTGTGGCAGTCAAAGGTTGGAAATCAAGGCTTCCAAGAAAAGGCACTTTTGCATTTGAGCCAACGCCAGACAAAGAATTAGGAAGCCCAGTGTGGTGTTGATCTACACTCAGTCTCTTCAGATACAATCTGAATTTCTGCACAAGTTCAGCAAATTGCTAGAAAATTAGAATTGTTGACATCGACTACAGGGAAAGCCTGAAAAACAGAGTCATGGATAATGAACAGGAAATCAAAAAGAGATATGTTGATGTTTTAACAATCTTCCTAGATCATGCAAGTTTTCTTAAAATTCGTTTCCTTTTACAATCATGGCTTTTTAAGTACATAGAGTTTTATGCGATTGATAAAAAATGAGGATCTAAAATAATAAGAACAATCAGTTGCTTCTGAAGTAAATTCAAATGTAGTTCGAAGTCAAACCTGCAAATGGCTCGCTACATTTTCTCTAGTTAGCCCTGGAACATTCATCAAGTCAAGAATTCTCTTGGGGACAGCCTCTGCAGACAATTCAGCAAAATTCATCCATGTAATAAAGCTAAGCAACTCCAATTTATGTTCATGAGGTCAACTTAACTATCATACTTGTAAGCAAAGCAACCAAAGCTAATGACTAAAAACTTCTCTGGAACTCATAATCCGAACAATATGAAGTGATGATACAGAAGATAATAAAGGGTTCTAGGTAGTTCTTACTGTTTATTCCAAGTTGGTATACAGCATTAACAAATTGTTGATGAAGTTCCACAGACCACACTACGCGTGGTTTCTTTGATGAAGAATCACTATTATCTAGTTCACCTTCATCATCTTCTTTACTATCTCTTCTCTTTTTCTGAGATTTGATGGCATTATCAGTTGCATCATTCCCTGAGGAATTATTTTCAGCATCATTAGTGGCTCGTCTGTCAGAATCCTCAAAGCTATCAGAATGTTCAGCTTCTCTGTTGTCTTGCCACTTCTTTCTAACAACATGCTGCCATATGTTTTTCAGCTCTTCAATGCGAACAGGCTTAATTAAATAATCACAAGCCCCATGCCTAATTCCTTGCATCACTATACTGGTTCTCTTATCAGCTGACATCACTTCAAATCCGAAAATGAAACTTATCAAAGCTTTCCTAAAATAGACGAAATAAGTATCATGAAGAAGGACGAGTACTTACTGATCACAGGAAGATCCATTTCAAGACCAATAAGTTCAAGTAACTGCAACCCATCCACGTCAGGCATATGAACATCACTTATTACCACATCAAAACCACCCTTACTCTCACGCAGAATAGATAATGCACTTGCAGCCATGTTACAAGTTGTGACTGCAAAAAAGAAAGTACCTGAGTTTTACTTATGTAACTCTCATTCCAAAAATTAATTGACTATGCAAGTAGATCAGAATCATTTCCCTTCTAAATGTATGAGTATGGAGAATGAAACTTGAAAGATATCAAAGGAACAATTTTAAAGTAATCAAAGTGTTTTCTTAGGAGGAAGTTACACCATTTATATTTTGCAAATGACTCATCGATGCTAAGACAACCCAGGAAGTGACTTTGCAAGATTCACTTGGAAGACCTATATGATATTTTACATGAAGATTACCTGTAGTTAGTTCCACATATTTTGAGTTTTGGAAATTTACAAGCTGGAGATGTTCCCAAGTGAAAAGAAAATGATAATTTCATCTGAGCTCATCTTATTTTCTCCTTGAAATTAGAAAGACTGCCAATGCTACATGTCACACTAACAATCATCAACAGACATATTTGTTTACTTAATCCAAATATAAAACACCATGCGACCCAAATAATGGTTGCCATGCATCCCATCTTAAGTTGAGTAGCCACCTCTTAAATGGAGGCTTCCCTAACTCCTCTTTCAGCTCAAGAGTGCTTTGATGCCTACATAAGAAAAGGGAATGAGGTTTTATGCACATAAGCATTGAAATGCCAATAAGATGCAAACTGGGATCCCTATGGTTTGTTCTACATAAGAAGGCCATTGCTAATCAAGGTTTCAAGTGCTGGCCTATGCTGGTATGCTATCCAGCATGTACCATGGTTAACCAATATCAGCACAAAGCATTGGGTTGGTACCAAGTATAAGGCATGACATCTCACACCGAACAATGCCAGTTCAACATGGGTTAATATTAAGGCTGCAAACGGATCGGGTTGATCCGTGATCCGACCCAATCCGGTTAGACCCAACCCGAATTCATTTAAAAGACCCATGGAGCCGGGTCGGGTTCAAAAATTGGACCCGTTCATCTTTCCGGGTCGGGTCTGGATTTTCTGAATTTAGATCCGACCCGACCCGACCCAACCCGTGGACACTTTTGGGTTAATTTGGATCTCAAGATATATGACCCGACCCGACCCAACCGGAACCGAATCCAAATATAAGACCCGAACTCAGTTAGAATGACTCATCCAAATAAGAATTTGGGCTTGGGCCAAAAGAGTGACTCATCCAAATTCTTTCTTAAATCTCTTACTAAAATCTTTAATACTGGCACACTATCACAAGATCATTAATGCACTACACAAGAATGCCATTCTTACAGCTAATCTCGAAACTTTTTTAAAAGTCCTTCCACAAACACAAAGTAAACTGGGGACATACTAACAGTTGTTCATAATTAAAATATCCAGTTATTTGTTTATTGTTGTACATTACTATTGCCTTAGGGATGGTATACAATATTCACTATCAATGGTGAAGTGAGAAGACGTGGGAAGAGAGGAGAGGAGAGAATATCTATATGAAAAGATAGATATGGCCATGCTATTTTGCTGTCGATGTGACCTCTAATTCCACTTTATGTAGATTTTTAAACCCATGACCCGATCCGACCCGACCCATTTGCAGGCCTAGTTAATATGGTTGATACCCAGATAGAAGTCCTTAATCATTTATTTAATTTTGTTTTGGTACAATACAAGCTGTGCCAGCCACTGCCCAGCACAGCCCATGCAAGACAGACTTAAATCCTTCCCTTTGCCGATATGTAACATGAGACACTTGACTGTGTTGCGATGTTAAACCATAGCCATGTGAGGAACGAAAATTGTGATGTTCGACCATGATAACTTTTAAACGACAAAGATCTCAATCCTCTAAAAGAGGGAAGTTGTGGAATTGTGATCAGAAAAGACAAAGTTAAGATTTTTACTACTGGATTGCCAAACATAAGAATAGATATTACAAATGATTTCTGTTTGCAAATTATTTAGAGTTATAACTGTCCAAATGATTGTTCAAAATATTATTCGTTTTTACCTAATGGGGATTTCTGTCATCATAAATGATTTTGCTCTTATTATTTATACTTATATCATCATTATAAATTTTGCTATATTTAGTAATTTTGGCATTTTTTCCATTTATGACACCATAAGTTGATCAACCAGCAGTTAAATTTTTTATTCATGCTGTAGCCATGAAATCAGGTTGGCATCTAATCTAATTTCAATATATTTGCTCTCATTAGCATTTCTTTTTAATCTCAAAGCCTATGTTACATGGACTCAGGCACAACTTTCATGTATACTTAAGGGTATAAGCATCAGATACATTTAATTTTCAGAATCTCTTCTTTTGGACCCAGAGCCCATATCCATTTCTGTCTCAAGTGCAGATACTCTGGGTAAACTGAAGGGTCCTAGTAATGTAGCTCAAGATAATACAACTAATTACATTGTCTTTTTGGTAATATTCTGAATTATAACGCGATAAAAGCAATTGCTATACTCAATAGGTTTTATTCAAGTTTCTCTAGCAATATCAATTTATCAATATGGTGACGGAATTAGGACTACACTCTATTCTTCCCTAAATCTGTTAAATGACTGTTTTGGTTTTTTTCCTTAAAAAAAAATCTTTGATAATATATTATGAACTTGACTATTTAAAAATTTGCAAGGAAGTTCCTTTCTATGATTCGAAAGGAATAATTTCCATTCCTAATATTTATCTGAATCCTATAGTGAGATAGATATAAATGTATTAGTTCAATTAGACTAACAGAGTTATGTCAGCAAAATGTCCACTTTCCACTAATAGGCTTAGGAAGATGCTTTTGGAAGTGTTTAAATCATGACTTAGAAAGTTTAAATTTGCTATGTTTCCAAATGCAATACATTAGGCCACATATACAGCCACATATGCCTATTGAGGTACCTTGACTGCACCTTAACCCTATATGCAGCTACTATATGTGATAGGGTCACACGCATGATGGAAAGATGGTTTGCCTAGCACTTTTGGACTCATGTAGTAATATCAGCACTGTGCAGCTACATATGTAGCCTACTTATTGTACAACCACATAGTAACCGTTTTAGCATTGAATGACCACATATGTGGCCACTCTTATGCAGACTCTTGCTAATAAGGCAGGTTCAAGCTAATTGTTGCCTTGCTAATAAGGCAGGTTCAAGCTAATTGTTGCCTTGGATGTGGGTTTCCTTCCATCCATCCATCCATACATACATATATTAACAATGCGATATGTTAATTATGCTATAACTATTGTTACCAAGAATCAAGTAGTCAGTAGGCATTGATTTGCTAAATGATGTTATATTAATATTTCTATTACTTATAAAAAATATTATAAAGTTATTGTAATGTACTCTATTTATTTTTAGACAACCACAACTATCCGCATACGCAACCCACATAATGCAAATGCACCATGCGGTCTCTCAACCGCCCACATACCACAACTGCCTATCAAAACATGGGCAAGCATGAGCAAGATTTGCTGTCTCGGTACTGTGCCCCATAACAATGCCATCCCGTTACTTTGTCTGTAAGGAGCCAATTCAGCATACTGAATGTTGGTATGCCTTCCATACCGCATGTACCGGTAACGAAGCGGTATGGTACAGTACGCTTCATACCATCCAGTTCAATATGGTATGACAAACCTTGAGTATGCGAATGTTAGTCACTTAAGAGGATGGGAAGGAAAGAGAAGGGTGGGTAGCAATTGGCATGAAAAAACAAAACCAAACCTATACACTCCCCTTATCCAAGACTTCCATTCTTAGTAGACCTCTTTCTAGCCCAAGACACATTTCCTAAGGAAAAAATTTGCAGACATCTAACACCCAAGGGCTTACATACACAAGCTATGGATTTAGCATTGCACATAAATAAATATCAAGAATACTTCTAAAAAGTAGTCTTAAAGAGCGCCCACCTTCTTCAAAATGTTAAGATTGCTAGAATTTTCAATAATAAAATTGGTTAGATTCCTCCCTTTGATCTTGAGCATCAATTGGGTAATCCAAAATACCAAAGCATCAAATATTGGCAGAAAGTTTGATCAAGGAGCTGAAATGGACAATCTCCTCAGTCATAGTTACGTTATTGATGGCTCACTCAATCAATGATCTCCCAAGAATGGATTCTTTGATCAAAGTCAAGATTTTGATAATAGATTGTTAGATACCCTTGCCTCCACAAGATTTATGATCTCCATCACTCTCTCGTATGGGCCTCACATGTGCATCACTTGTGGTGCATACAGTGTTGCTACCATTTAGGTGTTGAAGTTCAAACATGCCACCAACTTTAAGTTATTCAAAAGTCGAATAAACAGCCAATTTATTCTCCCAATGGCACTAACTAATTTGATCAAAGCCGGGAGCCAAGGTTAGATTTTTTTTTCCCCAATCTTTCTCTCTATTGATAGAAGTTGGATCCCATAATCAAATGTGTTTCTTCTAACAACATAATAAGAGGGTTAGACTCTCTCAGAATAGGAGGGAAAAGGTGGCATTTTAAGGGGGGTGGGGCAAAGAGATGTTCAACATTTTTTTAAACAAAAAAGCCTTCAAAGAGTCACACTTTGTTTGAGTCAAGACTCACGCAGTTTAACCCTTCTGGCTCATTTCATGCCAACTTTTGCAGGTCCTGCAGGATTAAAACCTAAAAGAAAATGTTAAAACTCATGCAACTTGAAAACTTGGCGCCAAACAAAACATATGATTGAACTAATTTTGACCCTTCCTACCAAGATTTTAAATACCTGTACCGAACCCCATGCCGGTTGCCGGTCGGTATGGTATAGTATGGTACAGTACCATACCATACCGGCCCATACCAACAATAAAAAAATCAAAAAAAAAATCCATCCAACAGCCAGAAAAAAAAAGCCGTACCAGACCGAACTGATGCCGTACCGCATCATACCAGACCAAACCGCATGGTATCGGCAGTTTGGGCCAATACCGTACCGAATCGAACCAGTTCTCCATCGATACGGTACGGTACAGGGTGTACCGACCGGTATGGTACGGAATACCATGCTTTCTACTGAATTGCCAAGCTGAAGTGGGAAATGATCTAGGGTTTTCCTCTCTCTTCCTTTGAAGTGAAGAAAATGGAGTCACGTCAATTCCTTCCATTGGGATTGTTGTGCTCCAATGGTCCATGTTGTTGATTTATTGGAGATCGTGAGGGGAGAAGCAATCGCAAAGCAACGGAGGTAGCATCACCAAATCCAGGAAGAAGGCATGTCCTCTTTCTCTTTTGATTTGATGTGGCAATAGCAAGGCTATATCTAGTGGGGAAAGAGATAACGTGATCGGACCTCTAAAAGAAGAAGGTCACAGCACCGAACCTATTATGAATGAAAACAACACAATCGGATCTATTGAGATGAAGGACACATGGCTAAATCTCATCAAGATGGACACTGCACAACCAAATTTGGTCAAGATAGATGTTGCATGACCGGATCTGGTGGGAGGCAACCTGTTCTTCTCATTTAGGATATGTAGTTACATCCAAGAGAGATGGGAAGCTCTCCTAATTCAATGGCAAGTGGTAGAATATGAGATGTGGTCTGACAGGTACCTATTTAATTAGGAAATGAAAGGAACTTGGGGGTGGCTAGTTGACTAAGCCCATGGTAGATCCACAATCGAATCAAGATGTAGTGCTCCGGCCACAATGGCTATTTATTCCACATGCCGGGTTCAAAACATTTGGGTTGAGATATATGGAGAGAACAGATGATAAAGGAAGGAGAGAATGCTATAGTCCCCGGTTTACATAGCAAAGAAAGAAGATTGGGAGAGAGAAGAGTAACATAGAGAAAAAATCTCTCTAGCCCAGCTATTTTAATCTCTCTAGTAGTGGAGAGATTGGAAGGGAAGAGGAAGGGACACCTTATATGTAATTTTCAATTTCCTTTTGTGTCACAAAAAGTGAAGTTTCATCTCTTTTTTCCCTTCCACAGCAAACAATACAAATGGCATTTACTTCCCTTTCTTCCATCCATCTTCTTTTTCCCCTTCATTATCTATCCAAATAAATTGTTTGTTAAGAAGTTAGAGCAGGGAACACTTCTAGAGGCAACCCTAAGTGGATAATAAATGGTCTCCAAACTACAAGCTGTTAAAAACTTCTTGATCTTGTGCCAAAAGAAAAGAGAAAAACTTCTTGATAAATATAAGATAATAACTAATGGTATTCTATATTAAAAAAGCTCAAAAGAAAGTAAGAAACTAATCCATATGGATAAAGGTTGTCAATTACTTGAGTGATTGTTCAATTGGTTACTGGTGCTTTGAAAGCCAAAAAAGACATCAATCTAATTAAAATGTGTCAAATTTGTTTGAAGCTACTTCAATCATCCAGTTGCAATATTTTAATAGGTGGCTGCGGTATGTGGGGCAGTCAAGGGATGCACATGCACTGCATGGGCCTATGTGGTTAGTATTTTAAATATTTAAAATAGATAAATGTATAACATACAATAATTAATAATAGCAATATTACTTAAATAATAGCAATATTAACAACAATAATATGCAACAGTTCAGTGCTTATTACTTGACATCAATAATTATCACATAATTAACATATCGACAATATTAATATACACATCCGTTTCAACCCAACCATCAGCTTGAATCTACTTTGTTTGCATGGACTTGCATAAGAGTGGCCACATATGTCTCGCACAATACTAAAAGAGCCACATATGTGGTTAGACAGGTAGGCTACATATGTAGCCACATAATACTAATTATACTGCATATGCACCAGCATGATGTTAAGTAAGACATCCTTTTGACCTATATGAAACCCCACTGCATCTATTAGCTGCATATAGGCAATGCGGTACAGTTAAAGGACTACACGTGCATAACTTGTTATGCAACATACAAGAAATTATAAATTGAATTTTGTTGCCACATACACTTGGGGTCAATATACAAAGAAATGGAGGTTTGTTAGAATATATCCAAAAACTTATAAGCCAAAATAAGATTTGCTTAGACCATTTTGTATTAGCCAGTTTGCAAATGAACTATGCATGTTTAAGAGTCAAGAACCACATAGCTCAGTGGCACAGTGGTTATGTCTTGGCACGAGGGTATGTTGAGGATCAAGACATCTGGGATGAGCCACTAGTGCTTAGCTTGAGGGGCAAAGCCTTAGAGTTGACACAGAGATGTTGAGCAGGACAAGACATGAATAACATATTACTTTCAAGCGGACCTAATCTAACAAGTTGGTCCACTTCAGTTTTCAAAGCATGACTCAACAGGGAAATATTGAACACCATGGAGACTCCAGATGCATTCATCCATACAAAATGATGTGCAAACCACTTCTAATTCAACAATCCTAAAATTATATAGAATTCCTAATAGACTTATCTCTCAGACTCATTCAACTAGTAAAGACATCACCAGAAATTGGGTGAGTATACATGTGAAATTTAATAAAGAAACTCTCAATTAATCTAACTTTTGAATCATTTGTTTAAACTACTACAAAAAATCCAATAATCATAAACTCTTAAAAAACCAATAAAACCGCTATGAAACATTATGCCATTTTTTCCTAGACACTTTGCATTCCCAAAGTGCATGTGTTAACATGATAAAAATGAGTGATAAAAATGGGTGTGGACATCACACTTGGGCATATGTAAACAAGAATAGTGTCTGGGATTAGAAGAATTTGTCACATAGAAACGGACCTACACCAGACACCCATATCTAAACTCATCTGAGATCATGATAACCTGTTTCATATAAACTTTTGGAAATATTGAGCATGCAATATAACGTTCAAAAGGACCAAATGATTAATCCTGTTTGCAAGTACACCTCAATGAAGCAAACTTTAAATTTGCATTGTACTCAATGAAACAATTGGCAAATGCAAATATCATCTGAAGCATGATGAACAAAACAATAATCAACTAACCAAGATGGTACAGATGAATGCATTCATATTAAAAGACCAAATAATTACAAACTACCAACAACTTGAGAAGATTTAAAGATTATAGAATAGAAAATACTCAAAAAAAAAGGTTTCGAACTAAAATCCATAGAATTTAATCGATCCATTCTAATCTAGCATGAAAAGAGAAAAAATAGGCTATGAAGCATTTCTAATTCAACAATCCTAAAATTATATAGAATTCTTAATGGACTTATCTCTCAGACTCATTCAACTAGTAAAGACATCACCAGAAATTGGGTGAGTATACATGTGAAATTTAATAAAGAAACTCTCAATTAATTTAGCTTTTGAATCATTTGTTTAAACTACTACAAAAAATCCAATAATCATAAAATCTTAAAAAACCAATAAAACCCCTATGAAACATTATGCCATTTTTTCCCAGACACTTTGCTGTAACCCAAAGTGCATGTGTTAACATGATAAAAATGAGTGATAAAAATGGGTGTGGACCTCACACTTGGGCATATGTAAACAAGAATAGTTTCTGGGATTAGAAGAATTTGTCACTTAGAAACGGACCTACACCAGACACCCATATCTAAACTCATCTGAGATCATGATAACCTGTTTCATATAAACTTTTGGAAATATTGAGCACGCAATATAACGTTCAAAAGGACCAAATGATTAGTCTTGTTTGCAAGTACACCTCAATGAAGCAAACTTTAAATTTGCATTGTACTCAATGAAACAATTGGCAAATGCAAATATCATCCGAAGCATGATGAACAAAACAATAATCAACTAACCAAGATGGTACAGATGAATGCATTCATACTAAAAGACCAAATAATTACAAACTACCAACAACTTGAGCAGATTTAAAGATTATAGAATAGAAAATACTCAGAAAAAAAAAGGTTTCCAACTAAAATCCATAGAATTTAATCGATCCATTCTAATCTAGCATGAAAAGAGAAAAAATAGGCTATGAAGGCTTGTTGGTGTTGTTAATATCCCCATGTGAAGTGTAGAAGGGATTTGGTAGCATTCTTGAATTGTAATAGTGAAGGGTTCCTAGAGTTACTGCCATGCAAAACCCCTCCCGAAAGTTATTTCTATGCATGACTTCTCATGGTAGTTAGTTCCATGCATAACTTCCTTTGATAGTTGCTCCCATGCATAATTATTCTTGATAACTATTTGTCTATTTCCACTCATAACTTCTCTTAGTACTAATTTCCATGTACAACTATTTCATGACTTTCATTGTACAAGCGCCACATTTTGGTCAATTAAGATCATCAAGCAGTCATCTTAGTTGATCTATTGATTGTTGAAAGTTGGTCTAAACAAGGTCAAACAACTTGTTTGTCAACCAGATTAGTAACAATACATCATTTAAAAAAAAATAAAAAAACCTAAGGGTCTATTTTGTGGCACATAATTTGAATCTGTGTAATCAGAATTACTTGCAGCAAAATAAACTTTCAAATGTAACAAAACACATACATATAGCTATTTGCAGTAATCTGGGTTGCATTTGCTTCAACTATATGCAACCAAACAGCCCTTTAAAAGGAATTCTATAACTTGAGTGTTCAACAAAAAGAAATTAGCTTAGCACCAAAATATAATTTGGGGAATGGATCTCTAGCAACACTTCCAATGCTTGATTAACATCAGCTGTTCTTACAGAGTGATTGTTGATTGTTCTCCTAAATCATTCATGACAGTTCGAGATAAAAGTAAGGCTGAGAATGGAAACTTGACATGGAGAAAACAGTATAAAAAGATTTGAATCTTTGATTCAACAATCAGAAGTTTGGAGTATGCAGAAAAACTGTTGCTAAAAATCAGCTCAAGTGGTGATTATCAGCAAATGTTTCCACATTAGGTAGGACAGCAGTGATTGCTTTCTCCATGAATGACAACAAAAATAATAGTACCAGCATCCAGCAATAACTAGAAGGGTTTTCCAGTATGGAGTTCAACATGAACTTTACTAAAACGGTCATGTTCGGGAAAATGGTCTGTCTGCTTATAGATGAGTGCTTATGAACATGATACCAAAGATGAAATTTTGGAAGCTTGCTGGCTTCACTTTGAGGTTTTCAAAGTCTATTCATTATTCTTGTTTTCTTTGCTTTAAAAGTTCCAGAATTTTCAATATTCAGATGTAGTAGAAAGAGATGTTCAGTAGGGGAAGATGGGTACCAACAGATAAGTAAACAGAGAGGTCAAACCATTGGCCCTAAAAATTCTAGTTGAATCCTGACATAGAATTTTGGAGCCTGCAAGTCCCCAGACTTACTGATTTTCCATAGTAGAATTAGAAACAAACACCTAATTTCTATTTAAATATAATATGAGTTCTCAAAAGTAAGATAAAACTATGGAAATATAATGATTTACTAGTAAATTCAAGCACACCCTGAACTCGAATCAATCTGTTTCAATACATAACGCAAAAACCTAGATCCACGTTTGATGTTCTCCACAAACTAGTCAGCATGGGGCTAACAATCATTGTTCGTAGGCATGCCATCAAAACAAAGGAGTGAGAAACAGTTGCATATTACCACTATTCACATTTTATCTACGGTCGGTACAGCATAATTTAGCAGCACGAAACAACCAAAAGTCCGATGGACACAACCCAACAAAATTTGCCGATCAGGAAAATATTAAAAAATCAAAAATCTGGTATTCCACTAACTAACAATGAAGAACCAAATTCACAATAAAACAAATCAAAGACCACTAACAAACAATGAAGGACCGAATTTTCCCATGAATAAAACTTACCGTTATAACGGCATTCCAGGAGCATCCGCTCCAAAATCCTCAAGCAGATCGTGTCGTCGTCCACCACGAGAACCCTCATCCCTACTGGGAAATCCTTCGGTATCGGCTCCCTCACCTTGGCCGACGACCCACCATAAATACTACTCGTGTCCACGCTCGACGGCGGCATCTGCTGCACCTTCGCCATCTCCACCCCCCTAAAAAGAAACCCTCGAAAAAAAAAAGAAAAAAAAAACTCCAAACCTCCAGACCACCTCAATCCCTCAACCGAATCCCCTCCCGGACCTCCATTCCCAGCCTATCCAATCAAAACTCCATCCTCCCCGCCGATCCCCCACTAAGGAACCCCCTCCGCCGCCACAACACCCCGGCGGAGAAGCCAAAGCAACCCCAATTCCGGATGGATCAGCGGCGAGATTAAGAACCAACTCCCCTTCCAAGCTCCAATAGGCGGCCTCTCCGGCCACCAAGGGTATCACCTCAGTTCGAGATCACCAAAACTCGGCTCAAGAGAAAGAAAGAAAAAGAGAAAGGGAGAGAAGACAATAAAAGCCACTCTCTGGAGTCTCTCCGCTTCTTTTTCTTCAGGGTACCGGCGGAGTTTATTTATAGCCGAACGGGAGAGAACAGACTGGGGAGCGCGTGCACACCGGAAGAGGCGGCGGGTGGAGGGATGGGGGAAGAATCTCTAAAATTTCCGGGTCCCAATTTTTAGGCTCGGTTGCCAAAACTGAGAAAAGGTGTTCCTACTACGCTGCGGCTCGAGGGAGCGCTGGAGGAAGGCCACGAGGGACTTGATCTCAATTTTGGGGAGGAGTTTGGTTGGGTCCAAGAAGGTAGTGCGGTTTGAGTGAGAGGATTCAACGCATTGTGCTGCGTGGATGGCCGCGTACAAGAAGATTTTGGAATGAATACACAAAAGGGGGAGGTTTTTTTGGGGGGAAGGAGGTTTAGTTTGGAGTTGTAGGATGCATTTGAAAGTTTCCAAAGATGGGATCATGGTCTGGCACTTGAAATTTCCTTGCGTGGGAGTTCGCTGAGAGTTTGACGAGGAAGGAAGGTGTTTAGGGGACATGCTTTTTTATCTTTAGCCTTTTTAGTATTTGGGTGTTGCATGTAGATTTTAGCAATGATGCGAGTATAAAGTTTGATTAGTTGAATCTGATGGATTATATTTTATTGAAGGGTTCAAGTTGTATCTTTCACATGAAAGGATAATTAATTTTTTTCACGATATCAATTATTAGATAGCACTTCAATCTTTTTCTTCTTTCAGAATAGAAGTCAAAATACATATTGTATAATCTAACGATACATGTCGCAAAAAAATTTTTTTTTTTTCTTTGAATGTAAGGAGAATTATTCTTTGGTGCAAAAGATATAATTGAAATATTTTTTGAAAAAATTAGCTACAACAAAGAGTTGGTGTTGAGTAGGTCATTTATTTTAAAAACAAATGTTGAACTAATAATAGAGATATAAAGTTTGTGCCAGCTTTCGTTTGAAGGATTGCTTGTTTGTGTGGTGGAATCCCTTGACAATGAAAGTTGTGGAATATTAACCTTATTGCAGAAGATATATTTTTTTCCATGGGTTATTGTTATTTAGCATTATCGTCTATTAATTTTTTTTGACTAGTTATGAATGAAATTATTGCGATATTTAATTGGATACCAATTAAGGAGGAAAGAGTGGTCTTATCAGAAACAAACTCCTCTAGCATAATGGAAACATTTATGGAGAAGAATTATGATGAAGCCATTGAAGAGGAATTACTTAAAATAGATAGAAGGATCCGACTGAATGTTTTCAAGAGAGCCAAAGTTGCAGTACATAATTGGCAATTGTTCTAATGTTAGATTTTGTTATGAAGGACCCCTGGCTAGGTGATGCCAATCCAGGATTCTAGTAGAAAACCTATCAGTAACTTATTTGTTGACGAGCAGAAGCCATGGAATTCTGAATTCATTCGCCATTTATTTATTCCTCACTAACATGGCTTCTCTGATTCCGGCTAAGCTAATACCGAGAGAAAGCTGTGATCATACTTGTAAGTTATTAGCAGTAGGGCAAATATTCATATGCTACGTCGCAACTCCATGCAACACCTACATGGTTGGAAGGTGATTCTCAGATGGTGACCATATGGGTTGACAAGCCATCCTAACCTCGCTCAAGTGTCCATCTGCTGCTCCTTGATATTTGGCGAATGTCACAAAAAGCTGGATTTTTTCTAAGAATATCACATATTCAATAAGGGAAATAGATTTGCTGATTGGGTGTCATCATACGTGACTTAACACCCTCTTCTTGCTTTTGGACGTTTGTTGGTGACTGTCCATTTCTTTATGGACAAAGAGGCATATGTTGACTTCTTGATTATTGTGCATTCAGACCTTGCATGGCTATATAATATTTTGAATTTAGACATGTGGATTAAAGTGGTGGTTGAAGATCTTAGCCTTCAATGTCGCAATATTTGGTTGAGGATAGATTATCTTGATTATTTATAAAGGAGAGATTTAAGAGTATGTTATTCATATGACTAAAGTGGGTTGGATAAAATAAAAAAGTTGCAGAATATATACCTACCACATTGAAGATAAAATTTTATGGTATAGCTTTATGATCTTTTCTTTTTTTTTTTTTAAGTTACAGAAGCGTATGCAGTTACACAGTAATATGTGCAAATTTGGATGTGGTCAAAATGAGAATATAAAAATTAATATACAGTAATACAAGAAAATATGAAATAAAAATGAAGTTATTTGTAAAAATAGAGATAGTACTAATTAAGGACAAACTAATAGAAAGATAACTTAGATAATTTGAATATATACAACGTTAAGTCGAGAAATACATCAATATGAAGAAATGATTCAATATATATAGAAAAAATGAAAAAAAATAAAGATAGATTGAAAATCATATGAGATGTAGTAAGGCAAGACTTGATATCTTGATATCTTTGAAAAAATATGATCCTAAAATAAGTAGAATAAAGGAAAAGAATTCATATAATCAACCTCAATTAGTTTTAGATCAAGAATTAGTTGAATTGAGTTAAATATAAATTTTCTTGATGCCATGGAGGTGTAAAACAGTATACACTTCCTCTTTTGAAGAAGAAATATTGCTTGAAACTAAACATGCAATTTTTATTACGTATCTTACCATGTTCAAGTGTATTATAAGCCATCCAAACAACTTTAAAGAGCATGACATTGTTGCATGCTTTTACCTTTTCGACATTAATTTTGATAAATACAATTTAGAAGTTTCTTAGCCAAGGTTTTGAATAGTATGATGAACTCAATTAAGTAGAAAAATATATATCATGATATACATATGCATGTATGTATAGCGCCTGCACATATAGCTGCCATTTTCCATTAAAAAGTGATTGTATAGACAGTACCATACGATAAATATTGTTTTAAGGTACTAAAAACATATATTTTTGCATTGTTTTTAAAATAAAACTATCCCATCAATTTTTAAATACTGCATTTTCATGACATTACATGATTAGTTGCTTATCTTTCCAAATCTTTTGGATTAATTTGTAGTGTGTACAATTTTGATGATTTTGGATGAAATGGTATATGGTTTTCTTCTTTTTTAGATTTTCTCTTGAGAACATCACACATGATGATATTTCGAGCCATGACAGTTATCCGACGATCATTAGAGTGTTTTCAAGTCCATTGCATTTAAACTGGTCATGCAGACCTTGTTAGATTTTTATCTTAAGGAATTAGGACGGTAGAAGTCTGTCCATAAATCAGAATGAATGTGAGATTGAACTCATATCTCTTGTATCATGATTTTACCAACAAGACCAGTTGACATCCTCCGGAATTTTCCAAGGATAACATGCACGAGATTTCCTTCTCATATTCCATTTGGGTTTGAGACCATGCAAAGCAAAGTAGAAGTGACCCCCACTTGTGAGAGGAGGCTTGTAGTCATCCACATCTTTCATGTGGACCAAAAATGAGAAGCCCACATCATATGCTATGTTCTTATCCATTTGGCGGCCTCCAAATCCGAGCCGCCCTTTCCACTATGGCACCACCAATGGCTCCTTGAGATGGTTCCAGCGACCACTTTCCAGCACAAAAGGCCAGGTGCATCTCGAAGGGCTCATGCAATGCAAGAAGGCGAGTCAGATATGAAGATAATGAGATGGAAGACGTAAGTCTTTGCCCACAATTCAGAGACCGAGATGCTGGAATCTTATAGACTACAAATGATATAAGGTAGATGCTTACCTTAACAAATGGATTAACTGTTTGCTAAAAGATCTAGGGGATAATGTTATGTATGTTCTTACCTTAACAAGATTAATACATGTTAACAATATTATTGCTTGTATTTGATTTGGCCGAACACTATAAAATATCATATACGATGGACTTCATAATTTACCATATTTTTCTTAATACCTAAAAGTAAATCTAAAAGTTAATTCTTTTTTTTTTTTCTAACGGAGTTATTAGTCCCACAATTAAGGCATTCCTTTCTTTTTCATTTTCAGCATATATTTTTGAACGATACATACTACATGACAATATGATATATACTAAATTTATAACCAGATAATACATGCTATAAACTTTTTTGATACATACTCAGCAACGACTCAATACATATCTACAGTTAAATTGATATATAATTTATCGAATTTTATATTCATCAGTACACAATATATAATTAGTTGATACACACCTAGCAAAATATTCATCCGATGTCCCAATACACACCTCTAGATAAAGCGATACACCATTTTGTAATCAGTATATAGCACATGAGCAAACGATATATACTAGAAGACTTACTATTATATACTATAAGCTTTTTTGATACATACCCGGTAATGACCCAATACACATCTACAGATAAATTAATACATATCTTATCAAACTTAGTATTCATCAGTACAGTATATAGTCAGTTAATACACATCTACCAAAATATTCATCCGACGTTCCAATACACATCTTTAGATAAAATGATATACAATTTTCTTAAATTTTTACCTGCAAATATCTCAGAAAAAAAAAAGATTTAGAAGAGAAAAAAAGGTACTCGAGGAAGAACTCATGCATAGGAAAGATGGCATATGAGATTTAAAGAGGAGAAAGAGACTCGAAAAGAACATCTTATAGATGAAAAAAATAGCTTGATGAGGAAGATAATGAATAGAGAAACTTGATAAGGAAGAAAGAGAATATGGACGGTCATGAAGGATCTCTCTTGGACGTGCTTATTATTTATTTTTTATTATTTCAGTTATAAAATTAACGAACTCCATTAGTAGAAAAAATCTAATCTCTATTTGATTTTTAGATTTCTTCTTTAAGATACAAAAAAAAAAAAAAATAGTATGAACCTAGATCGACTCTATATGATGGCCTATAGTGCCCACACCATATGATTTTTGTTCCCTCCTAGCCCCCTAACTTCCTTTATTTCTATTTAATACATTCCAGAACAATGCGGAATGAAGGTTTTCCTGCTGCTCCATTAGCGCACAATGGAATTATCCTTTGGTGGACCCTATGGTTGTCTCTGAAATTCATAGATGCCTTGAAAAATTTAAGGGACCGAGAGGCAAGTGTTTGTATTGGATTCGGATGCCCAACGGCCAACAAGAATGCGGCAAGGTATCGGCATAGCTCTCGCATTATTGATGGCTCAAAGCTTTTCTTATTGGATGGTTGCACATATGCTGAAATACTTTCTAGTAACATTTTTCTTATGGACCTCACAAAGGAGAGACCAACGTGGAGGGAAATACCTTCATCAAGGTTTCCTCCTCGGATAGGGCCAAACTCTCTCTGTATTTCTCGAATGCCTTTTTTTTTCTTGAATAATCTTTCTATTATTCCTCAAATTCCAATATTCTTTTCTAAAGAAATGTTCGTGTATAAGGAACTACATAGCTCCAGTTAGGCATCCAGAGGGATTACTATCAAAAAACCATTTGGATGGATTAAACCATTAGATGATTAATTATAATTGGGACTGAAACTAGATCGAATATGAATCGGATATCAGTATATCCATATCCATATTTATTTTATTTGACAAATACAAATATGGATACGGATATTATTTGGATGCAAAAATTTATATTCATATTTATTTTAAATGGATACGGATACAATTCGGATATTGAAAGTGTGAATATAATTATAAATATAACTTAAATAATTAAACTTTCTAACTACAAAATTAAAGATATTGCTAAATAGATGATAAATCAAGCTAATAACATGTTTATATGCTTATATATATATATATATATATATATATATATATATATATATATATATATATATATATATATATATATATATATATATATATATATATATATATATATATATATATATATTTTAAAAATTAATAAATACTGTATTAAATTTTAAATTTTATAGATTACATACAGATTCGGATATTCGGATACGGATCAGATAATTATTTATCTATATCCATATCTATTTTTCTTTGACAGATATAGATATAGATATTAGTCGGATCTTAAATTTTTATCCATATCCTGATTGATTCGGATACGAAAATAGATCCGAATGGATAATATCCATATTATTTTCATCCCTAATTATAATCCTTAAATATTATGGTGCTTTATCATGTGCACTTAGACTTTCCACCAAATTATCACGAAAGAAATCAGAAGCATTAATTCTATAATAAATAGTAGACAAAAATTTTAAAAATTAGCCTACATATATTATAGAAAGCAGTCTTCTCATCGTGCAATAAAACCCTATCCATCCCAAAGAGGGTTAATGCAACAATGTAGTAGTAGTTATCTTTGCCTCAAATCATGTTTGCTTGCCAAAAAATGTAATACTCTTGAAATGATAGTATTCTTTTTCACAAAACTCTTGCACATTCTCTATGAAATGCAACAAAGTTGATATCTCTATCTCAAATAGTATGCAGTCTTAGAATGAGATGCCGACATCCATATTATTTTGCTATTTTGGTAGCACATAGCCTGTGTAACCCTTACCAGGAGCTGTCTAGTGGCAAGCAAGTATCCACCACAATCAAACTGCTTCCTTGATGGCAAGAACATATGTATTATGATCAGAAAAATGTACTTTCTTCAATATAGACTAATCATGAATCCATCCAAATATAGATGTAGTGAGCAAGATTTTAAGTCCTAATTAAGACCGTCAAAATAAGACCCAACCCATTAACCTGATCCGTATTTGATCCATCATAAACAAATTTGGATTTAGGCTAAATAGATTTAGGTCATGAATAAAACGATCCATTTAATCCGTTTAATATGTTTAACTTGTTTAATATATTCAGATCAGATTAAGTCAGATAACCTATTTAACCTTTTTTAACATATTTAACCCACTTAAGACATGTTTAATATATTTAAAATCTGCTTAACATGTTTCTAATCCACTTAATCTAATCTATTTAACTTGTTTAACCCACTTAATCTATTTAACCCATTTAACCTAATTTGACTTATTTAATAAATAGATTAAGTGGATCAAATTAGGTTACCTATTTAATAAACAGATCAGATTTTGGTCTAAATTTTTGATACGTTTAATAAATAGATCAGATTTGGATTGACAATTTTTTGATCCGATTCATATCCAATCCGATCTGATTCAATTATCATCCCTAGTCTTAGTACAGCAGAGGGCATTCTGACTGTTCTGTCTTAATCTTATTGAAAAAAAATTGAAATGGAGTTAAGATTTTAAAATCAATTTAAAAAATATAAATAAATAAATAAAATAGAAGAGACAGGATAGGATTGCTATTGAAATAAAGTGGAATCACAGCGCATCCTATTCCGCAAAGAAATGAGGTGAGACACCTCAATCCCATGGCATTTAAAATCTTAAAAAAAATATTAACACCGCGTGACATCGGTACTTTGCATCCTATCATTATAGCGAATGACAAACATGTCAGCATGCTTAGAATGAGAAGATATGGTATATAATGTGTCATCGACTGTGCCAGCATACCACAAGTATATGATATTTGATGCATACTTGGGAGCATATTTAGATGGCAAACCAGCTAGTTTGTGAGACATTTGCCACTTGACTAGAAAGGTGCTAGGAGATGAGGTGGAAGGATGAAAAAGAAGAAAGAGGCCAACAATTTTTTGTTTCTGGAATACCAGATATCATGGATTCAAAAAACTTGTGATTGTTCAAGTGGTGATCTCTGCCGATTCCTCCCATTTCTCTCATCCTACAGCTTCCACCACCAACATGTCAACATGCTTAGAATGAGAAGATATGGTATATAATGTGTCATTGATTGTGCCAGCATGCCACAAGTATATGATATTTAATGCATACTTGGGAACATATTTAGATGGCAAACTAACTAATTTGTGAGATTTGCCATTTGACTAGAAAGGTGCCAGGAGATGAGGTGGAAGGATGAGAAAGAAGAAAAAGGCCAGCAATTTTTTGTTTCTGGAATACCAGATCTCATGGATTCAGAAAACTTGTGATTGTTCAAGGAGTGATCTCTGTTGATTCCTCCCATTTTTCTCATCCTGCAGCTTCCACCACCCTAGAAGTTGCGGATTGGACACCCAAATAGGCTCTTACCGTAGGCATATGTAACTCTGTAAAAGAAAACTCATGACAACCTCAAGGATCTTGACATGCAATATACTATCTGCCTCTGATAGTAGGTACTGGATTTAGATCAGCGAGAGAGGACAAGCTCAAATTATCTGGAACCATGTGGAAAATGTGAATGAAAGGCATCAATTAATAGACTCCATGTGACACAACCAAATTAAAAATGCTTGAATCCTCTAACCTGGAATGTGCATGAGAAACAAAAAATGTTATGTTGGTTACAGAAAGAGAGTTGAATCTAATAAACAGATCGATCAATGCAGACATTGAGTTCTTCAGGGGAAGTGGGTTAGAAAATGAAGGGATGAAGGAGATGACGATGGAGTGGGAGATCTCCACTGTCTAGACTCTCTCTCTCTTTTCTCAAAATCAATCTCTCCGTATCTCCTCCGTTGCAGCGAGGCCAAATGTCGTTCCTCTTGGAACGGGCCAGTCACAGTTGCCACAAGTGACTTTTTTTTATCCCCTCTTCTAAAGGGATTCTTGAAAAACCTCCTGCTTCTTCGTCCTTGGGTCGGGGGTTCAAGGCTCCCTTCAATGGAGATGCTCCTCTCCCACAAGGCTTCGGATCCTACAAGAGCACCCTTTTATCATCACCTCCGATTAAGCGGCCAGCACTGAACTCAGCTTCCCTTAAGCAGATCCCTTGGATCTTCCCCTTCTACAAAGGTGCTTGCTTCCGGTGTACAGAGGTTGGACATTTTCAGAATTCTTGTCGAAACACTTTCAGATGCTTTGCTTGCAAAGGTTATGGTCACTCCTCGAAGGTTTGCTCTTCTCTACCTCATTCTTTCTTTGAAACTCCTCTAGATGTGAGCAATCGGTTGGAAAACCTTCTGAGTTTTTCTAACGGTGGATGCAGAGATTCGATCCTACATTGTGGATGTCTTCAACCTGGCTCTGGTATCGATCTTTACCTCCAATAGGGCACAGATTTCTAGCGCCCAACTTGTTGAGGCTCTTTCTTCCAGCGTCGCAAATTTCTCTTGGGAGCCTAGATACCTTAAGCCAAACTGTTTTCTTGTGCCTTTTCCCGGCACGAAAGAAATTTTTCTTGCTCACAAAAAAAAAGGGTCTTCAACTTATCTCATTTCTCTTTTTCCGTGAAACCATGGTCCCTTCGTGATGGTGGCTTCCCGTGATGCAAAGCTCTAATCTCACCCTGTGGCATCCTGACCTTCTATAGAAATTTTGCCACTACACTAAGAATTACTTCGAGTTTTGATCTCTTGCATGATATCCTTCCTTCGTCTCTGGTTAAACTAGATCAAGAGACTTTGATTCTATCTGTTTTCTGTGAAGACCCTGGACACATTCCAAGATCCATCGAGCTTACCTGTGGTGACCTTTTCTATTCTATTGAAGTTGAGGTCCTCAGTACGAGTACGAGTGTTGGCTCCCCTTTGTCGTCGGAGCTTTTTATGCTTCAAGACCATGTGAATTCCTTAGCCCGATCCGACATCCCTGGTGTTGATCCTTGACACTCTATTGAGGGTTTGCAAGCCAAAGCCGCTGTGTCTAGATCCCAACCTAGGGATCAGGCAGCACTAGCCCAACATGTGGAGGGTGTTGGAGCTAATTGCTACTCCTCTTCAAAGAAAATTGGTGATTGATCTCTGACTTTAGATCTCGATAGCTCATCCTGCTCCTCACGAGTTCCAGAATCGATCCTGAACCAAGTTGAGGCTGAGTCAGTGCCAACTCACTAGATTTGATGGGATCTGGAGGACATGATGGCTCTTAATGGTACTGGCACTACTCTAGGTGTAGGGGCGCTAATGTTGCTCATCATGACTCTTTGGGAGAGGGAGAGAGTTTCAAATTTCAAACGGACCCCTTATCTCTCCACATGGCGCCATTTTCGTCTCTCCTGATTGTTGTCTTTTCAAATGACCACTTCGATCAGATCCTGTTGCTTTTTCTGATCTTTTGGTAGAAGTGATCTTTTGGAAAGCAAGAACCTATGATGTTGCATGTGGATCCTTTTGTGCCTTCAGCGGAGCTAGTGTCGGGTTTATTGGGACACATGGCTTCCCCTTCTCCTTCTTTGGATGCGGATTCTATCTCGGATCATGTTATCCCTACCAAGCACTTCTCTGCATCACGGGTGCCGACTTTGCCGGGCTACGACGATTCCAATGCTACTGATGGCTCTTCTCCTGGTTCTGTTTCTATCTCTGCCTCTGCCGACCGTCACCATAATTTCTCCCTTCTGTGCCCCTTGTTGTCTTCTACCTTGAACCTCTCTATGGCAATACAATTTGCCTCATTTGAACCCTTGCCTTTAGCTGTGACTGGGAAGAGAAAATAAAGATTAAAAGCACAGAGGAAGCAACTGCTAGATTTCTTAGTAATAGGAGGAAAAAAACTCTTGTTCTTGCCTCTGATGATGTATTATCTGAAGGGGTGTCATTGCCTTCTGCCGATGGAGGTTTGGGTAAGGAGCCCTTACCTCTTCATGATCTCACCCCAAACACTATCATTCTCTGAGCCAAATAGAGTGGATTCGAATTCAATGATTCGGATTCTAATAGGTTGGTTTAACTCTTTCTTAATCTTGAGTTAGTTAGAGACAGGACTTCCGCCTCCGAACCCTACTACTATCTGGTGTGTATTCTTCTTCTATGTTCTCTGTTGCATCCTTGTTATTTCTATGGCTCTTCTTATATGGAATGTTTGGGGTTTGAATGACCCAATTAAGAGAAGGTCTGTAAAAGGCACCATCACCAGGTCTCATTATCATGCTATGGACCTTCGAGAAACCAAATTAAGTTCCATCTCTCCTTCTACTCTAAACTCTCTGTCGGACAGGCTAATTGATTCTTGGACTTCTCTTGGCTCTTGTGTTTCCTCTGGAGATTTACTGCTTAGCTCGAATTCTTCTTCCTTAAATCTGATAAGGAAAGAGTTTGGCTCTTTTTCTATCATGACTTCTTGGTTTGATTGTTATCTAAATAAAGTTTGGAGCTTCACAACGGTCTATAGGCCGAAGGATCTAAATCGAAAGGCTAAACTCTGGCTGGAACTCTCAAATGTCAGAGCTTCTTTTTTTGAATCCCTGGATCATTGGTGCAGACTTGAATGCCACCATTAACCCCCATGAGAGGAATGGGAATCCACAATCTCCTTCAGTCACTAGGGCTTTTCTAGCCTTCACTAGAAATCAAGACCTCATTGATCTTCCTCTCAAAAGATGAGGCTTCACTTGGAGCAATCATCAGGATTTGGCCAATTATGGCAAAGTTAGACCAATTTCTTCTTACCTTTGAGTGGGATGCCTTATTTCCTAATATTATCTAGCATGTCTTAGCCGATCCTTGTTCAGACCATTCTCTGATTCTTCTCTCTATTGCTAATAATATCTTCAAAAAGAGAATCTTTAAATTTGATCGTTGTTGATTGTCTCATGAGTCTGTTAATGATCTCATTACTCGAGTCTAGAACTCCATTTTCTCGTCTGATGATGCAGTCTCTACTCTGGTCATGAAGTTGAGGGTAACTAGGGCAGCCCTTGGGAAATAGAGTGCTAAGATAATTTATGATGAGCAGCATCAGAAGGAGGATCTTCTCAAAAAAAAAATCGTGATCTTGATTGTAAGGAGGAAACGAGACCTCTCTCATCTTTGGAATTAGAAAAGAGATTGGGGCTCAAAAAGCATCTCTCACTCATTCATCATAATGGGGAAATGTACCGGAAGCAGTGGTCAAAGGTGAGATGGCTTAAAGAAGATAACAACACCACCTCCTTCCATAAGATTGCTTCTTATCATAGGAAACTCAATCACATTTATAGTGTTTGCTAGAAAGATCAGACTTTTCTTGATGATCATGGAATTCTGAAGGCTTTTACAGATCCTTTTTCAACTCCTTCAATTTCACTTCTAGACCTCTATTGGGAGCAAATCTTCCCTCTTTCATTGGACTTGCAATTGCTTGATGCCCCTTTCTCTTTGGATGAGATCAAAACTTCAATTTTTAGCTTCGAGGATGATAAAAGTCCGGGTCTGGATGGTTTCTCTATATGTTTTTAAAAATGTTTTTGGGATCTTGTTTCGGCTAACCTTTTGGCTCTTTTCTATTAGCTGCATGCTAGTAATATCAATCTTGTAAGGCTTAATTACTCTCTCTTGGCTTTTATTCCGAAAAAAGAAGATGCAAGTTGTCCCACTGATTTTCGTCCAATAAGTTTGATTCACAGTTGCTTGAAAATCATTAGCAAGATTCTTGCTCAGAAGCTTAAGCCTTTCTTAAGCTCACTCATAATATATTAACTCGGTTCAAACTGCTTATATTAAAGGAAGGTCTATCATTGACAACATTTTGTATGTTGCTGAAACTCTTCATATCTCACAAAACTTGCTCAAAAAGGAATGTAATGTAAGTTTGACTTCTCCAAGGCTTTTGACAAGCTCAACCTTCATTACCTCATTCATCTTTTTAAGCTTAGACGCTTTCCTTCCCTTTGGTTGGGCTAGATAAAAAATATTTTGCTCTGCTAAAGTTGTCGTATGTGTTAATAGTAAAGTGGGGAGATGGATTCATTGCAAATGAGGCATCAGACAAGGTGACCTACTGTCACCTTATCACTTTATTTTAGCTGCAAATACCTTGGCTAGACTGCTTAATAGGGCTGCTTCTTCGGGTATATTTCATGGTCTGGGAGATCCGTGGTTAGTGGGTGGCTCAAAAATACTACAATACGTTGATGACGCTATTATTTTCTCCAAAGCTGATAAGAATTGCATCTCTTCTCTAAAAATCATTCTCTATGGTTTTGAAATGATCGTTGGCCCCTCCATTAACTTTAAAAAAAGCTTTGTTTCGTCCATTGCCCTTGATAACCCTCTTTTAGAGGAAGTGTGCGGCATAGCTTGATTGTTCTCATTCTTCCTTGCCTATCAAATATCTTGGGCTTCCTCTTAATGCTTATAAGCTCAAGAAGGCTGATTGGTTACCTCACATTCATTCGTATAGAGGCTAGGTTAGCTGGTTGGAAAGGTAAATTCCTATATTTTGGAGGCAGGCTCATCCTTATAAACGTCGTTCTCAAGGAGATATCTCAAGGAGGATCAGACTCCTTGGAAGAGGCTACTGTCTACCTTCTTTTTTAAGAGGTATAGACTTGCTGATTGTTGGTAGCCCAGGAGAAAATGTTCTACCATCCTTAAAGGCATCCTTTCCTCCCCAGAATCTTTTTGGAATAGATCCTTCTTCACTATTAGGAATGGATTGTATGTTCTCTTTTGGAAACATAAATGGCTCATGAATCTACGGTTGAGGGATTTATTTTCTAACCTCTACTAGGCTTCTAGACTTAAATTAGGAGTTGTAGCTCCATTCGTTAACCAAAGAACCAACTCTTAGAACTTCCGATGTGGAAAATCTCTCCCTCCTAAGATTTCATCAGTGGCAACACTTATCCAACCTCCTTGATGGTTTCCACATGGATCCAAACCTATCGGATGATATATCATGGTTCCTTTCTACATCGGGTTTGTTCACCACTACATCATTATATGGCTTTGTCAATTCTAGGGGCTGTAAATGGGATCTAGCTCCCATAGTTTGGAACCTCAAGGTCCCCATGAAAATCCAGTGTTTTCTTTGGATGGCTCTTTTGGATAAGCTAAATACCAAGGAAAATATTCTTAAAAGAATGAGCAAGTTCCTTGGTGGTTGCCCCTTTTGCAATGATCACTTTGAATCAGCCAATCATATCCTTCATTTTTTTTTTTTTTTTCGCCGATTTGCTTGAGTTGTGGAGTATCCTTTGCTTGCAGCCGAATATTCCTTGCCCTTCGGATACTAATCTTAAGGACCTTTGCACCAGATGGCTGCCAACATTTTTTCCAAAGGAAAGTCTTTCAGCTGGGCTTATGCTGGTTGCCTCTTTGCTTTGGTATTGCTGGAAAGAACAAAACAATCGCATCTTCTTGAACAGAAGTTCCTCACCTTACTCCACTGTTTTTTCAGCCATCAGTCTTGTTAACAGTTGGTCTGTTCTTCTTGATCACAAATCTCTTCTTGGTTTTGGAAAGCTGTGGGAGCGGATTAGGAATATTAGAAGTCCAGGTGTTTCCTTTTCAGATGAGAATGGATGATGCCCTCAAGTCATGCTGCTGGTGTCTAATGTTCTCTCTGATTGAGCTAAAATGCCATCTTCGCGTCTCCAGTGCTGTGATATCTTGTGTAGGAGACTATAATGGATGAGGTTTATCTGATGGTATGTGTTGTTTGTTTGGGAATGTCTCTTGTGCATTCTGTTTGCTCATCTTAGTCTCCTATTTACTTCTTTGTTCTCCTGACAGGGTGTTGTTTTTTGGGTTTCCTGACTTGGGAATAGTTGTTAACCCCCAGGCCTCTCTCTTCTCTTTCTATCTCTTGTATATTCCACCTTATACACCTTGGATGTACATACTTTTTTCTAAATAAAATTGCAAGTGACTGATGTGGTAATCTGCCCTCCAATCTCCTTTACTCTCAAAATAATAATAATAATAATAATAATAAACAGATCTGAACAAGCTAATCAATCAATGAGCATTGACATACAGCAAGAAATGTCAGCTACCAAGTTACATGCGCAATTTTGAATGTTTTTAGTCCAACGTAGCAATTAAACTGAGCCATTTGGTCTGATATCACAAGTTGCTATATAAAGCATAGCGCTGATTGCATTTCTTATAAAATATTATTAAAAAAAAAAAAAAAAAAAAGGCTGTTTTGCACTTTAACAGAACCACCTTCTCTAGTTTCTATGGAACCATCGCATCTACCACTGAAGATCCACTGCGAGGAACAATCCAAACAATGGCTCGTAGCCTAATGGCACGAGTATAAAATTTAACTCATCACTAGCCTGCTATATATCGGGAAATGCACATTATTAAGATTGCATAAAGTAGCTGGCAATCTATCTAGATTGCTGATAATTTAATATGATAATCTAAATTATTACATTTGATATGCTTTTTGGGTGGTAATCGAAATTGTCTTGAGAAGGAGTAGCTATCTAAATTACCACTTCTTTGGTAATATTACAATAAAAATTTTGAACAAAATTATTTCTCAAAAAAATCACACAAAGCCCATTGTCCAACCATCCACCTTCCCCCTTACCCCCCTCCGTGTGCGTCCGAGACCCGCGGCTCGTCCATCTTTCTATATCTGCCCACGACTCCTCCGCCCCTGTCTCCTACTCTCCTTCATGGCTCCTCCATGTCCATCCCCACCACCCCAACGGCTCCACATGCACCCATCCCCTCTCCACCCTCCCAAGTGCCCATGGTTCCCCACATCTCTCGGCTCGCCACTTTTCCACGGTATCAGCAATCTATCTAGATTGCTGATAATTTAATATGGTAATCTAATTATTACATTTGATATGCTTTTTGGGTGGTAATCGAGATTGTCTTGAGAAGAAGTAACTATCTAAATTACCACTTCTTTGGTAATATTGCAATAAAAATTTTGGACAAAATTATTTCTCAAAAAAATCACACAAAGCCCATTGTCCAACCATCCTCCTTCCCCCTTACCCCCCTCCGTGTGCGTCCGAGACCCGCGGCTCGTCCATCTTTCTATATCTGCCTACGACTCCTCCGCCCCTATCTCCTACTCTCCTTCATGGCTCCTCCATGTCCATCCCCACCATCCCAACAGCTCCACATGCACCCATCCCCTCTCCACCCTCCCAAGTGCTCATGGTTCCTCACATCTCTCGGCTCGCCACTTCTCCACGGTATCACTACAACCACATCACTTCCGTTATTTTTTTATTAAGAAAAAAGAAGAACACCAAGGTAAAATTATTAAGAATATTTTAGAAATTAATTTCATATTACCGATAATCTGATTGTCATACCAAATATATCAATCAAAATTTTCAGTAATTTTACTGTAGCATTATCTGTGTGTACTAAATACAGTAATCAACATTACTGATAATTTAATAATGGCAATCTATCCTGAAGGCAATCCACATTACCTTCCAAGATTGTCTCACGATGTACCAAATGCAACCTAAGAGACTTCACATTATTAAGAACCAAGAGCCGAGTTGTGAGAATCAATAAAAGAATTGATGAATCACAAAAATAGAAAATAATAAAAACAGCGAGTCAGTCACAATGCAATGATTACGTGAGCAAGGAAAATATAATAATATCAAAAATGAACAGTGGCATGCAGTTTCATGCTCTTCATGATGTGTATTCCATGGTAGTTAGTTTTTGCAGTCACAAAGAATGGGAAGGAATTTCAACCAGCTCTCCTTCCTTCATATTACATAAACCATCCACGTCTAAAGAAATCAAATAATCCTTGATGCACTGCCTCAGCTGAAGAAGAAAGGAAAGTTAAAAATAGAAAAACAAGAAAAATAAGACCCGCAGAATTTCTCTGCATTGCCAGTAAGAGTATGTAGTCATTCCTACTCCCCCTAAAATCCCTCATATATGAAGTCTTAACAACATTTTTCTTGAAGGGTTGTGTGTTACTCCATCCAACCTCTGCACCCATTAAGAGCCCAAAGTAGACAAACTGAAGCTCCTTCACTCCCACATGTTGCCAGCTGTTTACTGCATGCTCAAGAACAAGCCTATGCTCGTGGCTCACATCTTCAAACCTACGGCTGCTGATACCAAGGATTCCCTGAGGCTGATGTCATCAAGAATTTTCTACAAAAAATCTTCAGAGTATCAATGTTGTGAAGCAGATGGAAACTTCTCCTTTTTTCCCCTTATTTCCATATGCATATACAAAACTTGCTATATTCTTTTAATCTAATTTAATTTCTTATGTTTTAGTTTGAATTAATAAAGCAATATTATATATAGATGTATTTTTCCTCCATTCTCGACAAACCGTTTATTCCATAACTCTCTTAAGATGAGGTTTTTGCTCCATATGCACATTCAGTTTTACTAGCATACTACAGAACAAATATTTAGCCAACTGTCCTGTTGGGTATTCTAATTATGTGCATATAGATGTGCACCTATCCATAAGTTTGCAAGCGAATAATACATATGGATTTTTCAAATAAATTCACCCTTATTTTGAGAAATTTGGACCATGTCCTAACTGCAATCTGAGCCCATTTCTATAAATTTCTGCTAAATTTCAAAAAAGTGTGCTCTCTTCACTTCCTCTTTCAGCAGAATGGTACCACTATTCTATTTTAAGAACATGATTTTTCTTAGGAATGCTGCCTCCACCCACGCCCATCTCAGGGCACTTCATTACCTTTAATATCTCAAAATCGCCCTCTCTCATCAGGAGTGCTTCTTGTGATGACACTAGTATAACCTCCTATGTTGTTGAAACTTTCCAATCTATTATGTAGTTGAGTCTACCAAACCATCACTTAACCTAAGATTGCACATATCTTTTGTGAGATTAACCAGCTTAACATTGTTGCTTGGTTTGTTATGTTGTTATATTTTGCATTCCCTAGTGCTTTGGAAATAATCATACATTTCAATTTCTTCTCTTTTCCTCCTAAAGGAACCCAAATGGCAAACAAATATCTTTGGATTGGTGATCCTACTGATTTATCACCTACAAGCTGCAACTTCTTCCTTGGAGACTCATATATTCTCTAGAAGAGAGGGGGGGTGTAGAAAATTGACTCTAAATCCATTTTTGATGCCAAAGAGTTCTATGCAATGTTTGAGAATGATGAAGAGGTTGTTTGAATTTTTTGCTTTATCTCCGAAAGTTTTTGCTCCATATCCTCACTCCATTACAATATGATAACTGGAGCGCAATTAAGATAACCAAGTATCCAGATTCTCCTAAACAAACCAATCATATTGATCAAATGTTTTCACAACCTTTATCCCCATATACTGTTTCTTCAACTGTATTCTGTTTATTAAGCAGCTAGCATACTCCATTGTTGAATCCATAGTTTTATGTTGCTCTTAATGTATGTGCAAAATCAAGTCTTATTATATGCACATACTTTGCATCAGATTAAATGATATATTGTATTTTACACCTCGGCGATGTCCACTTCATGGTAGATTCATTATATTATTGCAGCACTTAGATATATCTTGCCTTAGTTATATATCTTACCATCTTGTTCTCAGATCAAAATCCATCCAATTGCGTGGTAGCAAAGATTTCCAACACAAGATACAAACACAAAACGACTTATTCCCGGGATTCAAATGCACCTATAAACCTCGTATCTTAGTGAGCAAGGAAAGCGATCATCAATCACTAACAATCAGGAAAATCCAAAAATCCTAGATCTTAAACAAACCACATGACTCCACAAATTTTGCATTACTAACCAACAACAAGGCAGATAAATAAAAATCAGATTAAATAACAAACAACTCTCTCACCAAGATCAGCGGACTTCTTTCTCGGGGCATGAAGGAACTCTGTGTACTCTGCCTGGCCATCCTCCATCTCCTGAAGCTGCAACACCAACGGGCTCCCCGTCACAATACCTAACATCCGTTGGAGATCACGTCACAATACCGATTCCTATTTCCAGACAAATGGATCCAGAGACAAAACGAAGAAATAAAATCCCAAGAAGTCATTCAAGAAGAGGAGATCCCATTGGCATTACCAGATCCTCGAGGTAAGGAGTCCCTCCCGATGATGCTCTCCAACACCGACGATTTCCACGAGCTCACCAAGAACGGCCAAGATATCAAGGAAGGAGCGAACTTTGGACCAGTCCAAGAGAAGCAAGAATCGGAAGCAAGAGTAAAGATGGGAAAGGAGACAAATTCGAGGGTCTGGAGGGGGATTATACCTGCCCTGCGACGACGACGACGACGACGACGGACGGAAGGGCTTCCCAGAGGGATCCTCCCTCACCGCCGGAGACGCTCACGACGGCCCAGGCCCTCTGTATCCGATTCTCGAGGCCGATGAGGCTCTCCATGGTTGCCATTGCCGAGGGGTCGGCACCTCAAGATAAAAGAATCTCCGGAGGAGAAGAAGAGGGAATGGGATCTTGACAGGGTGGACCGGGAGAGAAAACCAAGGACTCGTTTGGTTCGTCAGAAGTTTTTTTTCTTTTAAGAAGTTATTTTTTAGGAATAAAATTTTGGTAACTTTGATTGGCACGAGAAAATAATTTATTTCAGGTATCTTATGTTGGATTAAACACCTATTTTTTAAAAAAAAATTATATAAAATATCTATTATATATTTAATACATATAAAATTATATCTTATTACTCTTAAATTTTATATAAATATTAATATAATATTTATATTAATATAAATAATATATTAATATTAATAGAAATATTATATTAGTGTAAATATTAAAATAATATTAAAATATAATAAATATTATAATACTAATATTTTATTTATATAAATATTATGATTATATTAATATAATATTATATCACTATTTAATATTTTATCTTAATCATCTATTAATATTTTATAAAATTTTAATCATTAATTTAAAAAATATTTTTTAAAAAATAAAATAATATTATTTTTATTTTATAAAAAATATCAAAATTCATCCTCTTAATAAATTTTTATTTTTTATAAAACATGAAAAGCGACTTCTTCCCATCCATCTCCTAAGAAAACATACCGATGGCAATAACTAAAGAGGTTGAGACATGGGCAAGGGAAAGGCGCCTCTTATTCAAGAAATTATTACCTACCCTCTGTGCACCACGTGGCCGTGTCGTGGCCGCGGATTTAAACAGGCCTCATTCATCATTCATCAAGCATGATGCACCACCAAATTGACGTGAAGGCCTGCAGCGAACTTGGCCAGGATACAACGTTGGACCAAGAGATGTTATACATGACAAGGCTTGTTGCTACGTCCCCTCCTAAAACTTAAGATGCTTAAATGCTTAAATATAGAGGACTTTTATGCAATCCTAATCGATTGTAAGGTCGTTCTATCGGTTATTTGAATGAATGTGTCATGACATTGGCCAGCAATAACGAACTAGGCTTTTATATGATGTACAACTGAAAACAGTGCAACTTCAAGATGGTTAATTGAAAGCAGTCTGATATCAAATAATTCTATCGTTTTTTTTTAAATATATTATTCTGTCTCAAAATTGTTTTGACAATTGTTTGGTTATTTTTTCCAAAATGTTGCAGTGGTGACGAACGATGGGTGATGTTCGTAGATACGTAAAATTTACTTGCGTATCCTGGACTCTATAAAACTCATGTACATGATCTAAAAGCTCATTGTTTCCACGCGGAGTCACGCAAAAGTGCTCAAGGGTGCGCATTTAGGCCCTTTCATGGGCTTTAACTACATAAAGTTTAACAATGTTAAATTAGCTGCTAAACGATCCATCGCTCGACAGTAAACCCTTCCTATTGGAGGACAGGGCACGTCCGCTGCCCTTTGCCACACGCTCTCAGCTCTCAAGTCATTCTCTTTTCACTTGGCAGAGCAATCTTCTTTCCTACCGTGGCACGTTTTCTAAAAGGCACGGTGCAAGGTTTTTTCATTTATCAGAATATTTGTAAATTTTTCTACTGGCAAATCACTGATATATTACGACTTCCACATATTGTTTAGTTGTGCATGTCCGCAATTTTTTTTTTTTTCGGTAAAAATGTCCACAGATTTTTGCCCGAAGAGGACGTGTAGGAATTCCACGAACACAAATTAGCCTGAAGAGATTTATCACGGCTACGACCGAACGGAAATTGGGCGTGGCATTACATCAACCGCGGGAAAAAACAAAAAAATCACGGAACAAGCTTAAGCTGTCTACGAGTCTCTCATAATGTTTCTTTCCAAATTCTGTTTTAACCCAAATAATGATCACAAAACCAACTTTTCTTACTCTAAGCGGCACACCAACACAGCTGAAATCAACATCAAACCAGCTTGCGTGAATAGTGAATAACACAAATACGAATCTGAAATTACAATAATATTCACAACCTTGGTGAAGGAAAAAAAAAGCCACAACACTGCCAAGAATTACAAAACGACAGGAAAACAAGGATCTACCAACCTATACAACCAAAAGACGAACTATGTTATCAGAAAGGTTAGCCAACTTCAGCATCACTTCATTAATTCACTACAACTATCAAAAGTCAGATGCAGACCGGCCTCTTCTTGCAATTATGTTTGATCACAGAATCGATTATATGATCAGGTCTTAGGTGCTGGTCTCGAACTAAAAATCAACGAAGAAAATATTGGGCAGCAAAGAAGTGGAGAAGAAAGTCTGTTCCATAATTCCTTGCTACATCCGATTCTGGTATATCATCATTGAACATTACGCATCAACCCACTTCGAGGCACATTTCTGAATCCACAGCAAACAAACAATTCTGTTAGAAAACAGATAGATGAAGAAATTGTTTGATACTTAAACATCAATATATGGGTTCATGCAATGAAAACAACAATCACTTCACTGGCAGTTAAACCTGTACATTGAATTTGATTTGCAGTGAATAGTATTGTGACTGAAAGATAAAAACAACCAGACTCTTTGCTTTTATTATATACCTGAAAAAATCTGAAAAAATTTTCATTTACATCTCTGCTCATGTATTCCGTAAACTGGCAGAGCATTCTTAACATATTCCTCTCCCAAGCCATCAAGCTCAGAAGTTTAATATTTCAATTTCAGCAAAAACTAGGAGAAAGGATAAAAGCATCTATTATGTAACTCAATGTACTGCAGCCATATACAACGAAATATGTTGTGTAAGCACTGATAAGTGATCCTCTCAAACCAAACTTGTATTGATTGATTATCTGCATGGTATCTAGACACATCAACATAAATCAACTTTAATTTAATAGAATAAATGCAATCAGTATATCTTAGTACAGAATTGGAGGGCTTTGTCTGCACACACACACACACACACGTAACTTGTTGGGACTAGTTTGTGAGTTTGATTACTTTAGATAGTATAATGCATGTATTTAGTGTTCAGCAACAATGATACGTGTGTTTAGTTTAAGTCAAGAAGCTAGGCAACAATCCAATTTGAGTGTTGAAACATGTGTATGTTCCTCATGAGAAAGCAGTATCCCACATGTCAGATGTAAAGTGTCTAACATGTCTTAGCTTGCCTTCAACATACTTCTTTGACAATGTCAAATAATTTCCGTGCATTACATGCCGACCCTTAAACAACACAATCATGGTACCAAATTTTTTTAACCATTAATGGCTGGATATATCATGGAAGTTAATTTATATGTAATTAATAAAGCCCGTAAATAGTATTGCATGGGCGTGGGCATGAGAATCAGATTTGAAAATCTGTCCAATTTTCTGACTTGGCAAGAGACAAAAAAAGAGATACAAGCATACCCACAAGTTAATATAGCTAAAATACTCAAATATTGTATAAAAGAAAATATTAAAAAATATTTTTTTGAGGTTCTTCAAATAAACATGTTCTTATTCAAAATTTTCAACTAGCTTCAAGATTTTGGCAAACCGATATTTTTCAAAAACACTTCAACAGCCACATTCGTCACCAGTCTATGGAAGGAAAAGTATCTTGGTTCTAACATTATGGCAAGTTGAACTCATTGTTTGAGTTATACTCTTCCAATTTCTGAAAGCTAGATCGAAAAAATTATCCAGGTATCAAGTGTCTAATGCACATCTGGTTCACATATGTACCCAACATGCATTCTTGAAGTTGGATGCAAGTGTCCAAGTAACAAATCCCATAAAGTATAATTGGGAAACCTCCTTCCCATCAAGCTGAACAAGCTCTAACCTCTCCACAGATATGTCTCAATCTCCAAAGTGCATCAAAAATTGGTTAATGATGAAAAACTAAGACCACAAAACAACGTTGAATGGAAGGGCATGACCTTTTACAGGGACAACAACGATTTGAATTTCAGATAATTCACGAGAAAGTCTAATAAATCATATAACTTAAGCTCTTTGGTAACTTGCTTTGCCTAGAGTTTCAACTTTCGAACTGTAACTTTCCTGGGTATCAGGAAAAAGAAAAAAAGCAATTGAAACTTTACTAATAAGTTGAAGCACTTCTGAATGGATTTTTCATGCTCACAAAACTGACTGAAGCATCCATGAAGGACAAAAGAAATCATACTTAGATAAGGTTGGATTCAAAGGTGTACAAACCCATACTGGGTCGAAACTGGCATGAAATCATGCCTCGGCTTGGTTTAGGGCCTGAACAGGGCAGAAACGCGCTGAACTGCCCGATTTAGCTCAGTTTGAGGAGGCTTGGCCACCTTTTCCACCTTAATAATAGAGGGGAAGGCAAAGAGGGCCTTGCATGCTTTCTCTGCCTCTTCCTCTCTATTTTGCTTCTGAAAATCTGTGAGAAAATTCAGAGGAAAAAAAAAAAAAAGCAAAAACAAATTCATGCCAATGTCAAGCCAAAATCAAGGTACAATCCTTCTCTCCTCTCACCCATTTTTTTATATTTTGAGGCCTAACATAGACCAAAAATAGGGATCTTTCCAAATTTTTCTAGTACAATTTTATGATATGTTGTAGATCCAAGATTCATCTATGCAATGCTGAAAAAATCATGATCACTAATCATGCAATTTTTATACTAATTTTTTTGTGAATTGTAAATAATAAAAAATAAAATAATATTCAAAAAATTTCTGTAAAATTGATAGCATGCTCAAAGGTATGAATGCTACTTGCTACCTCAATTTGGTAGCAATTTATTTAGATTTAAGGTACACAAACGTAAGATCAGATTTAAATAAATTTAAAAAATAAGTGGTGGGGGCAAAAAATCAAGTCCACCAATGATGCTCAACTTCTTGTGGGAAGTCCAGAAATACTTACGCATTGGTTTTTGACGTTCTATCATGTCCACTCAAAGTATTTAGATCCTGAAATACCAGTCACCTTAATGAGTGACCAATAGATGAACCAGAGATCAGCTTATCTCGACCAAGATGTAAGGTTCGGCAATTTTTGGAAAGAGCTGATATATTACAAAATCTTGGCCAATTTATTGGAACCAAAATATCAGTATCTCAGCCAAAACAGAAAAACCAGGATTAGGAACTGCATTACGGCTTTGATTCTGATATTTGTTAATTAAGAAGCACATTTACAGTAGTAAAAGATAGATTGGAAAATCTTGGCCGGTATGTTGATATTGTATCTACTGACGTCTTTGGATATAGGAGTTCATATTTGCCTAAACAAAAGGAACCAAAATTTTCAATGTATCATATTGGTGGATGCCTGGTACTGATTAATCTGATATTTTGGCCAAGATCTCATCCAAAACAAAAATCTTGTCTCCACTTATGCAGTGTTAGGTTAAAAACACTTTATATTTGTTTAGTTTGCTAAATTATGTTTGGGATCCAAAAGTTCAGACATTTCACTAGGACCAAGCAAGTTGAGTGGGTTCATCAGACTGATTTGTCATCTCCAGCAAGGGAGAGTATTTTGCAAAGGACAAGGCCCCTGACATTTAAAAATGAAAGAGCGTTGGTTGGGTGGGGTGGGTGGTTGAATTGAAGGACACCACCAGCACTTGAGAAGTGTCAACAATTGAAAATTTTGCTCTGCATTTCTCAAACTTCCATAATCAATTTCAAAATATTATTGCAATGCTGATTCTAATAGTCAATGTTAACATTAGCCTCACTTAGCATTATACACCATAAGTATTTACTTAACGTGTGGGGGCTTTTTTCATTTATGACAGTTAAATGCTTTTACATATTGTTGTCCTCCTATTTCACAACTCTAGACAACAGGCCATCATCCCATCGATATGCCTTCTTCACAAAAAAGACCCCTGCTCAGTTACAAGGCTTGGGCAAAAGAATGGGAGAGGCATGAGCCATTGATGTATATTCCTGATTAAGCATGAACACAATTTTCAAAGTCTTCACATTCTACATGAGTCAAAAACTATTGTAGATAGATCTATCAATTGATTGCTCATAAAGTTTAGGTTGGCTTCCTCATGTGTGGAAGTAACAAATTTCCCTTTGTATCTCTGCGCTACAACCTTAGTTACCTAAAGCAGCTGCAGGTGCAAGTGCAGGTGTAGGAGTGGGAGAAGACCAAGATGCAGGTACCAAGAAGCAGGTCCATTTTTTTTTTAAAAAAAAAGAACAAGGAATTGCTTTGGAAATGAGTGCAGAATGAGAGTGCAGAATGAGTTTCTGGAGAGATCCCAAAGCAGGAAAGTAACACGAGTGGAAGTTTCCTACTACAAGGGATACAAGTAGATTTTAGAGATTCATGTCTAAAATTTAATGCTAGCGGACATGCTTGGGTTTTGTCAAATATGTATCATACTCCACCCACCAATCTGAAAGTCAAGTTGTAAATTGGAAAGTCATTTCTTGATCTGCGATGGAGAAAATTATCACCCTTACCCTCTAAAAGTGACTCTACATGGGAACTTTGGGACTGAAAGATCATTTCAAACCACTCTACAGAGAAGAATCACAAATGAACTTTACCACTTGTATATTTTTTTCTAATATCAGGAAGATATGTGCTAAATATTAATACAGAACTCTAAACAAAATACCCATTATCATGACAGTGATGCATAACTGTTGTGTTGGACTCAAAAGAATAAGTTAACAAATTCTAGATGGGAATATCCTAAATGGTAAAAGAATGTATTTGAAAAGCATCCTGAAATTTGCCATACTCAAATTAAGATTCCAAGTAATTTAAGAAGTTGACATTGTATAAAGTCAGACTTTTGTCATTTAAAAATAGGAAAAAACATAAGGACACAAAACACATCTTCCTAGATGTCTGGTCATTGCTGGGCAAATGGCTTGACAACTACTAAAATAAATTTACAATTGGCCTGTGACTTGTTGTAATATGCAGTCAAGAATCAATCCTCAACTATGTATCAACAAGGAAAACTGATGCATCTTCAATCAGCTACGACTAAGGCTACATTTAAAAGGCATAAGCTAATAATTTTAATGATAATTAAACTTAACTGGGTGCATAAACAATATATACTACCAAAAGGTTCAACTTATGTGTGATGACAAGCAAGGCAAATGAAGTTCAGGGTTTGCGGCAAATAAGGTAACACAAAGTCATCAATGAAAACAAATGAAAAGTACAGTTTTTGAAAAGCTTGACCAATTAACAGCAAACATCATGCACTAACGATATTAGACCAATTTATTCAACATACCTCCCCGGGAGCAACTGGGAACTATTTACAGGACCCTTGGAACTGCCAAGCCGCTTAGCCCTGTTATCTTGGTCTTTCTCTGCTCGTATGGCAGCCACCTCCTTCTCCATAACAGCTACTTCTCTTCTCATTTTCTTGGCCTCCACTTCCATAGCTTTTGTCAATGTATCAACCTTCTTTGCCAGCATCTGCATCTCAAAAGGTTAGCGCAAGATACTAAACAAGTTTTCAGTGGCTTTATATGTTAGAATGCCAAAGGACTCTTACCTCGATTGCATCATCCTTATCTTTCAGGCTTTGATCCTTTTCATAACATGCTTTTCTCAGGGTGATCACCTCCTTTTGCAGCATATCATACAACAGTCCAGAGACACAATCATCTGTATCAACATTGGGGAGCTCATTGGGTTTCTCATCTGGATTTTCCTTCCAACTGCCGTGTGCCTCATTGTCTCTTGTTGCATCAGAAGATTTGTTCAGTGAGAGACCAGATCCATTTGCAAAGACTTTACCACGATCCAATGACCTAGTGCCACCATCAAATGACTTTGATGTCCCTTTAGCATATTTGAGTACTGCACATGTGCTGCTAGATAGAGAAGATCTCGACTGAAAAGATGGCCTCCTAGAAAGAAAGCCATTAGGAGAACTCTTGAAAATATTCTCTGCACCACCAAGGGACTGGCGACGTGAAGGGCCATTACTGACACTCCTTCCCTCTACATTGGTGCGGTTGCTACCATTTGCAGACATTCTCAATCCCTCTTCTAATACCTTAAGCCGTAACTGGTATTTTTCCTAAGAATTTTAAAAGAATAAGTTATCATCTATTTTTCATTATAGATAAAATGTCAACTAATGTTTTTTTTTCTTGTAAAATCAGTTCATCGGATATAAAGTACAAATGAGATATGAAGGCATAGTTAGATGTTTTACTTTTAACTGAGCTTCAGATCGTGCAGTGCGTTCTGCAATGGCAAGCTTATCCCGAAGTTGCTGCATCTCTCCCTGTAATGGAAGCTAAGGCTGATCATATATATTCCACAAACATATCGGCTGACAAATACCACATATAAAAATGTTTAACTAAAAGAAAAGAATGATTCTGAGAAGAAAGAAATGCCCGCTAACATGACATCCCTAATTAGTTCATTAAGTAAATGATACAATGGTTACTGTCTACCTGCAAGAATCTTCGCTCCTCAAGCCATTGTCTAACAGGCATTACTTTGTCATTAGCATCTTTCCATTCATTTGCAACTACAACCGCAACCCTATTAGCAGTAACCTTTGCACGGGCTAGTTCCCGGTCTAGGGTTTTCATCTCTTCCTAAGCAAATATGTGAACACATATAGACATAAAGGTTAATGAGTGATGAGAATAGCATTCTATACATTTTCAAGCATCGTTAAAAGACTAAAGTAAGCAAGGTTCAAGAAATTTCTCAAGCTCTATAACTATTATGGCAGCAAGATATATTACATTCATCTCCTGAACTTTCCGCTGGTAATCCCTAACAACATTTGCAGCAGCACCACCTGCAAGGACAGCCTCTTCTAGCTCCTTTACTGTCTGGCTAAGCTTTTCAACCTCAGCAACCTTTTGGCGGTGCATTTTATCCAGAATCTTGTTTTCTTCCTAAAGAATGCAGAATAGACAAATAGAAAAGCAAATTTGTTTTTTCACAATCAGAAATCCCAATCCTCACTCCAAAATTTGAGAGGTTACAAGGATGGCTTGAAGGATACCTGACAGATTTCAATCTGTTTCATCAACTCTTGGTTCTTGTTTTGTAAATCATCCACCATGGAAGCCTTTGCCAGTGCAATCTGAACAGTCCTTTCTGCTTCTAGTAGAGCTGCTTCCTTTGATTTTGTAAGACGATCTAATGCCCTGTTGTCATCCTGCAGCTTTGCAATCTGCAAATCAAAAAAGGGAGTGACTGTAAAATACTGTCATTTTTCCCGCATATCCTGTAGATATACAAATGCTATGAGACAGGCAGATATCCCCTCACTCACCAGTGAAATGGACTCAAATATCTCATTTTTCAGGATACAAGATCATACAGTGTTACAAAAATATCAAGTTGTAGAAGGGTTGAGGGTTGACGTTTGGTAATGACAAAATATACAGAATACCAACAGATATGTAAAAAAAAAAAATGACCCTTCTCCATTTATTCTTCCTTTTCTTTTTAAAGATAGAAGGGAAATTACCAACTTAATCTTCATTAATTGCAAGGCCACATCTCTGTTACCTACAACCCAAGAATAAAATAAAGCCACAAGAGCAAAATAAAACCAGACTGCCCAGATCGCAACCGCTTTAGAACAAACATCTAAATTACACTAAAAAATGTGAGTTGGGGAAGTTGGGTCTGTCGAATTTGCCCTTACGTGGAAATTTATTAATTCAAGAAATTTTTATTACATGGCAACTAAGAGTTGGGAAGTAAAGGAAAGAAAATCCTGTTAAAGAGATAATGCCCATTTGCTTAACTGTCTCCCCTATGTTTATAAGCAATCTTATTTCTTCCCAGATTTCCTCTCTCTCCAAACCAATTTGAATACTGATGACCGACTTTTTTCTAAGTGTAAAACAGAGGATGCCTGTATACTAGTATAGACAAAAGAAAGAAAGAAAGCTAACATAACCAGAAACCCAAACATCAAAAGTGCTAGCCAAATAAAACAAGTCACCACTTTACAATAGACCAGACCTTCACTCCATTTGTTCCCTAGTAAAACATACAAACTTTTAAAAGCTAGAATGTTAGAGCATGGTTCCTCTGTGGCACATGCATGATAGGCCATGCAGCCATGGGCGCTACCCAATTCATGCTTGGGACCACATGCAGCATGGGAACCCAAGACACAGGCTAATCACCATGCTAGCTGTGTAGCCACAAACAGGAGCTTAGGCAATTGGGCACAAATAAACTGCGCTCATAAAATAAAGGAGGCACAAATAATAAAAAGAAGATGACAAAGAGGTTGGTGAAACAGAAAGGATCCAGCAAAAGTCAGAAAAATCTTTCAGAGAATCCACCAAACAGCAGATAATAAGCCAAAAGCTTCAAGCATTTATTTCCATTGGTTATGACATCATGAGAATAAAAAAAAAAACAAGAAGAACAGAGATATGCAGTAATTTCAAGTAAATTTATGATCCTTCCAAATATGTTGGAGATGAAGGGTATGATCTGATTTAACATCACCATTAGCAAATCACAGATATGATAGATACTTATTTATTTGGGTAAATATGAGATTTGGTACAGGTGGAGATGATGATGTGGCATATGGTACCTCTTGGCGAGCTAGCTTCAACTCTGCCTCAAGTGGTGCAAGAATGGCTTCAATGGGGGGCATGTCATCATCCTTCTGAGCTGCATGAACTCTTCTAAGTGTAGCCTCTGCTGCAAACTGAGCAGCCAAGGCGGCTTTCTTCTCATCATTTATCTTCTTAACTTCAAGATTCTGCAAAGGCACTTCATCATAAACAACTGTCTATAAATGGAAAATCATAATAATATGGAAAAAGAAAATTAAGAAATTTTATACGGTACCTTGTTTTCTAAAAGCGATTCAGTTAGCTTGAGCTTTCCGTCCGCCTTAGCCAATTCTTCCGTCAGCTGACATGAGAAAGAGAAAAATTAGAATGCATTCCACAATAACAAGACAAGCCCCTTTTTTTCATCCTTTGTTTTAAATTAAAGAACAAAGAAATATCGTTCAAATAAAATGGTAACAATAAAATGATAATAACATGGAAAACGTTGGGTGCTGAAAAGTTCCTTTTGGGGAGTGTATGCTTAATATTACCGGTGCAGGTCAAATAAACAGCAGGGACAGATACTAGTAGCTAAATACTGGTCAACAGAAAATCAGCTTAATCTATGTTGAAATCCAAATCCGCATCATTGGCAAACAAGAAATCCAAATCCGCTCATATCACACAGATTGAACGATATTTTGAGCACATCATTGGACATGTTAATTACTCTGCATAGGAATCAAGTTCCATAGAAGATTATATGCTATTAAACAATCAGATTTTAGCAAACTAAAATACTCACTTGTTTTAACTAAATAAGAAGAAAAACCAAATCCAAAAAATATTTGAAAAAAAAAAACACATGGATTTTTATACCAGTAGTGACAGGATCACAAGGAAAAACTCGCTTTTTTAACTTTCTGACTTATTAAAAAAAAGTGCAGTTTGATGGAAATCATCAAAACAAGAGAACAAAGAGGAGCATCGTTCAACAATGCAAATAAAAGAATAACACAGTTAAAACTGCAACTAGAATCATAAGTCTATAATGAATTAAAAAAATAAATTCAAAAATAAAATAAAATAACAGAGCAACCGCCAAGACGAATAATCCAAAAAAAAAAAAAAAAGGTGATATCACCTCTTCCACTGCCTTCTCCCTGGCACGCTCTGACAACTTAAGTGCCTTAATTTCCGCCTGCGCCTCCCCTAATTCCCGATCTTTGTCTGTAAAAAACCAAGCAGCCGACCATCTGAATGCCCGGAAAGGAATGAACAAGAGAAGATCAAAAAAGAACGGGATCAAACCGCATTCCCACCTCTGACTTCATTCTCCAGTCGACTGAGTTCGACCCTCACCGGATCGGATCCATGGAGCATATTTATGAACTCCTCCGCCTCCAAGCTCGGCTTGATCGAAGGCCTCCGCCTCAGCGCCGGCCCCACCTTCCCTTCCCCCTTGAACGACGCCGACGCCGTCAGCACTGCCGGCGCCGCCGAAGGCGGTGGCGCATTTCCTCCCCCAGCCTCCGCCCCATGCCCCTCACCGCCACCGCCACTCAGATCGGCCATCACTGGATCTGATCCCTCTCTCACATTAACTCACATCACCCGGAAAAGCAAGCAAAAAAAAAAAAATCCAACGAAAACCAATTGCCTCCCCCAGCTCCGATTCCAAGAACTAGGGTTCTTCCTTCCTCATCGCGCAACTCCTTTTAGGATTTCGATTCGGCGATTATTTACACGGACAGCTCCTCCTTTTCCTGCCTTCTTCTCTTCCCTTCCTCGCTTTAAATTGCAACAATGTGAGAGAAGGTGTTGCTGTAAATTACAGTGAGGTCAGAGAGGGTAAAGGGTCGGTTTTTTATACTATTTATTTTTTATATAATCTATAATTTTATATTATTAATCCTAATCTGAGAGAAAAAATTAAGCTCGGACGCGCATAAAAATTTCTAAAGCGTCACCTTTCTTAATCGTGACGCCACGTAGTAACGGACAGGATGGATTTAAGTGGCGACACTAACGGCAGATCTTGCATCCGCATGGAGATCTCAGTGAGCGCGATTCTTTTATCCTTTTGTTGATTTCTATTTTGAACGGAAGGTGAAGGTACCGCCGGCTCTGGTGACGCGACTTGCACCGGCAGCGGAGCCGAGCGTCAGGGGGTGGTCTGGTAGTGACCACCAATTGGTGAGAGGATCCGAATACTGATGAGCTGTCTGGCGAACCGCAGCAGACAGGGGGACCATCTAATACGAGTCAGACACGTAAACCGAGCATCCGCGGACCCACCGAATTTTGAAGACGTGTCGCTCTCCAGACAGCTAAACGCAAACGCGTGCATCCCCTCCCGGTCCCACCCGTACGACAATTTCAAATACCGCGAACGATCGCAGCCGTCAGATCACGTCATAAAAAGACGAAAATGCCCCCCAGGGGCATTTTCGGAAGAGAACGGGCCATGTTTTTAAAACTTAGAATACGCGGCTTAGCCCGCTAATCAGTATAACGACAGCAACGTACACTACAAGCTGCCGGAGATGGTCTTCTTACTCGGGGGAGCATCGTAAGTAATTGTGCTTCGCGATATCTACAGCTAATGAGCAATGATGCACTCCCGGACCAATCGACGGCTAGTGATCCACGATCAGCAGATCTTATGGATTCCACGGGAGACATAACATTACATTCACAAGTAACGGTCAACGCGTGCGGTCGTAGAGATCAGAGCATGGGGGGACCACCAGCGATAGTTGGCCCTGCAGACACACCGTACCACGAGCCATTTTGATAAAAAAAATTCTTTTATCATTAAATTATAATTCCTTCTCTCTGGCGGGCCAACGGCAGGAAAAGCATCGATCCTGTGATCTCGCATGCTTCACCAAGGAGATTGGAGAGGCGACACATGTCCTCTTTCTAATCCTTCGTTGCACGTGTCGAGTAAATGAACGAGTAGACGGTGAATTTTGTAAACCTAGGCCTCTGCGGGATCCCTTGTACCCGGTTTGGTCCGAACAGAATCGTTGGACCCGGTCCGAGCGGGTTGGGAATTTCCAGACCGGATCCGAGGTATGATGATTCCCGATGTGACCAGAGATGCATGGGATTGGTGCACAGTTATTAAGGAAAAGGTTTCCTTTCTGGGACGGTGGCAGCGTGTGCACCCAATCAGCTTAAGGATGAGAGCATGTAGGTTGATTCTCCTGTATTGTAGCTTGTTTGGGAGTTACGCCATATAAAACAGGCCATCATCTTGACAATAATGTATGCTACTTTCATAAAAAAAAACTTAGAGGATTATGATATTTTGATGATCAAATGGTTTTTACTGTGAAGCACAGCAAAGGAGAGGCATAATATTTTGGTTTCACCGGGTTCTTGCCAATAATCTCAGATTGTGATCTAGGTTCCACAGTTGATTGTTCCTTGCTTTCATCGGTATTTTCAAGGTTATAATGTTGGTAAGGTAAACAAATTAGTTGGTTATGAATTATCAGTTATCATATTTTCATTAGTTAATCGAGCTTTATTTTGCGTGAACCAAGCTTGTGAAAGAGATGAGTCACACTTGATGCGAAAGCATCGGCCATGAAACATATTTTGGCCCCAAATAAGATTTTCAATAGCTCTTTGCTTAAAAAAATGATGCTTAGCAACTCTTAATCAAGTACCATCAATGATAGCATGCAGCGCATCGACACACATTTTGAAGCAAAGAGTTGATCTGTGACCAACTTTGACAGCTTATGCTAATGTTGGGAGACTACAAAAAAAGTTAGTAGTTCATAGTTTTATGGTTCTAGAAACCTAAATTAATCATGCAAAACTAGTTTTTGTTTCATTGAATGCTTTCTTCAATGATTCAATCTTGATCATCTGAAGGTTTTGAAGGTAAACAAGGAAAAATTGTTTGAGGAAATTGGTCACTTGATCACTTATGTTGAGTGCTACTTGTTCTATTTTACTAGCCTAGCTTCTCTTGCTTAGCAGACCACATATGTTTAATACTCCAAAGTGAACTTCTACCATACTCACCCTCTGGCATCCAGTCTAATTGAATTCACTAATATTAACCTAGCATATTTTTGGAATCAGCAGTTGGTTTTCTCTCCTACCTAAAGTTGTTTCCACAACTAGCTGCAAAGTAGGCTAGTCTAGCTTCACTAGCATGATATAAAAATGGACCCTGAGGTCCAATGTAGACATCCTACCGTCCTTGTGCTTCTATCATTAGTAGTTCGCCATTCCATTTTGAGTTGTTTAAAAGATTGAGGACTAAGCCTTAGTGGTTAGTCCATAGTTAAACAATAACTACGAACATGGTTTGCATGCTATTTTAATACAGCTACCTGCTTTATTCCTCTAATTGGAGAAACATCACACCCACCATTTTTGTTTTTTTCTCCTTTCGTAAAAGGATTAGCCATGACTTGTTTGTGGAAATAATAAGAACTCTCTTCCAAGGGTTGCCAAATTAAGTAGGAAGTCGCATCACAATGATAGTTTTGACTCTAAGAAGTATAATGAACAATGTGATGAATAGCTTGGAACAAGTTCGAAATGGATAATTGTCTCATCATTTGGATGGTGATGCAGTAAAGGTCTAATAGAGAAGAATTGCAGGACAACGAACACTTGTATAGTTGGCTCCGATCAGCATAACCGATCTGATTTCTTGGTTGATAAATGAAGGTAGAAAGAATCAAAACATTTATCGTGGGCAAAGATTTACCTGGTTGTCCCGAACGAGATGATTTCGGACACACGATACTAAACCACCTAGAATCAAGATGTTCAATCTATCGAAATGAATTAAGGTGTAAATCAAGTTGATTTGGTCCAATCTCAAATGATGCAATTCGGTCCAACTAAATTGACCGTTATAATAAAATGATAGCTTTTGAGCCAGCTCTAGGTCATACATCAAGATACAAACATAAATGAAATATATGCCTTATAGCTATAGGATAGAGGTAGGGAAATCACCAAACGAATACCACCTTATGTTATTATAATGCTATCTCTAATTGAATTTGGCAATACCAATTTATTATATTTTTAGGAATCACTAGTCCATTATCTCTGCCACCTAAATTTATTTTCAAAATTAGTTGTAGCAGCAAACCAATTTAGGATCTGTTTGGCATAACTTTCGATTTCAACTTTTTTTTTTTTTTTTCAAAAGCATGAAAATCAAGGCACCAATAACGTTTGGCAGCCTTAGTTTTTTTTTTTAAAAAAAAAAAACTCTACTAGCTTTTAAAAACTACATAAATTTGAAAAATCTAACTACTAAAGTTTTTGAAAATCAAAATTGTCCATGACGGCCATCACAGTCTCTATCACTACCGATACTCTCATCAACCACAAGCCATTGATTGAACGAGCAAAATGAGAACATTTGTCACAGGCAAAGATTTATCTGATCGTCCCAAATGGGATGATTCAGGATACATAATACCAAACTGTCTAGAACGAGGATGTTCAAACTATCAAAATGGATTAAGGGGTGAATCAGATTGATTTGGCCCAATCTCAAATGATGTAGTTTCGTCCAACTAAAATGACTATTGTTATAAAATGTCTCCTATCCTACTTAGCCCTTGATTACGATCTTCTTCTCTCTTTTTTATCTCCTCTCCTTTCTCTTTTCCACTACCATTGAGTACCCCGCCTCCTCTCTCTCTCTCTCTTGCATGCACGCACCCCCACAGATAGCTTCTGAGCCAACTCTAGATCATACATCAAGATGCAGATATAAATGAAATATATATCTCATAGCTATGGGATAGGGGCAGAAAAATCACCCAAGGAATACGACCCTATATTATTATAATGCTATCTCTAGTTGAATTTGGCAATGCCAACTTATTATATTTTTAGAAATCACTAGTCCACTGCCTTAGTTGCCTAAATTTATTTCTAAAATTAGTTGTAGTATCAAACCAATTTAAGTTCTGTTCGGCATAACTTCCAATTTTCAACTTTATTTTTTTTTTCAAAAGCATGGTAATTGAGGCAGCAATAGCATTTGCCTTAGTTTTTTTAAAAAAAAACCTCTTCTAGCTTTTAAAAATTATGAAAATTAAAAAAATCTAAAATTTAAAATTTTTTAAAATCAAAATTATCCATGACCATTATTACAGTCTCTATCGTCACCGATACTCTCATCAACCACCGGCCATCAACTGCCACTACTGACACCAACACCATCATCATCACCATCGTCATAGCCTCCACTAGATTGAAAATTGAAAGTGGTGCCCGACTATATAATGATTCCATTGGCATGATATAGAAACAATTAATCACTTCCTCCTTCCTCCTCCAAAAAGGTATAGAAAAAATTAATGATGTAGCTTGCAGTTCAATGTAGACATCCCACCTCACCTTATCCTTCAATTAATAGTGGTTGTCTATTCATTCGAAAGGTCGAGGACAAGCTGTAGTTGGTCCATAGCTGGCAAATAACCACTAATATGCCTTGCTATTAGTGTAGCTACTCCATTCCTCTGAGTACAACAATGCTGGCATCATCACACCCACATTTTTTGCTATTTTTTCTTCCTTACAAGGATTGGCCATGACTTCATAGGAGAAATTGTAAGAAGAGGTGCTGATTTGATTGGAAAGCTGCAACGCAAAAACAAAAAGCCCTAGAAAATAAATGAACATTTTGATTCTGGCTTGAGACAAGGTTGAAATGGGTAACTGGCTCTATCACTTGGATTGTCATGGATTCTAATAGAGCAGAATTGCAGCAGCCGCAGGTAATTGCACCAAGGTCTTCAATGTGATTTGGGTGAAGCAATCTGACCGTTGAGTGGATAAATGATGTTATGTTCCTCAAAAGATGACTACTTTTAGAAGTTTTTCCATTCACTCATACAATTCCAAGTGCGGCCAAACATCAATGGTGTTGAAAGTTATTTTTAACAAAGAAGAATATATCACTAAAAAGGACAGCTTAATGCACGAAACTCCTATTATTATAGGATTTTGGAAAGATCAGATGTACACAATTTTACCCCACATAAAGAGGCCATTTCTTTGTTTTGAATCCATTCTCGGGTTACAATGGAGTAGCATTACCATTTTACCATGGCTCATACTCAAGGAAGAATACATTAAAAAAATTTTTAGGAAAGCAACTATCAATAACTTTGAGCCTGTTTGGTATTATTTTTATATGTTATTTATGTCTTCAAAAATCTAAGAAGAAAATGAACTAGATTGAACAATATGAATAATGAAAACCTTTCATTTTTTAAAAGATTAATTGCTTTGAAAAGAGAGTAAAAATTCAAAAAAGAAAAAGGGTATTACAAATCCCATGTAAATATTATCTTCAACATCAATTATTAATTCATAGAAAGACAAAAAACCCGAAAACAATGAGCCGAAAAGGCCCTTCAATTACTGTACAGTTTTGAACTCTCTCTTTTCCCCCGTTACTCGGAATTTTTTATCCAGTAGGATTAAGACGAGAGGATTTTAGACCAAGGCCTTTAACAGAATGGCTATCGTTAGCTTTTCTTGAAGTTTACTGTTCTGAGATTTGAAGTACGCCTAAATATTTTTACTCTCTCCTCTCATGTTGCCATGCCTATTGTTGTTTACCCTCTCTCTTCTTCTTTTCCCCCCTCTCTTTTACCTTTCATTGTTTAAGAATTTTCTCTGTCATTTTCCATCTAAATTAATTTTTGAAATTGAGATGACTTCATCCTCATAATTTAGAACTTTTGTGAAGTATGGCAGCCAGCTATACAAGGAGTAATTGTTGGAGAAGTTTTAATGTTCTAGCTGATATTGGCCATCTCAACATAATTTTCCGCATTCAGAAAAACACACAGACACATGCAAGCATATTTATGATATTGTTATCTTTACACTAATTATCACCATATAAAAGAACCCTCTTCCCATCATAGCAAGCATATTCTTTGTCCATTCATGGACAAGTGGATTTTTTTTTTTTTTTTTGGATACCCCTAGTCTCACCAATCACTCCACCAGGTATCCTTATTTCACATGCCTTAATGTACTCAGAAAAGTTCACCTTCCACATCTAAGATCATCAATGCCCAATTATCTATGTATAAACTAATCATTTTACTTGTCAAAACATAATGGTGAATACATGGTAAACAATTATATTATATTTTTCTTTTCAAAGATTTTATTATATTGCGACAATAAAGCTTTTATTCCCTGATCTTAAGAAGCTGTGGTACCCTTTCCGTATTGTTCACTGATTAAAATAACTTTATTTTTGGTTGGCAAAAAGACAAAGCCCTTCACACACGGTCGTTCAATAATTTAAATCCTCATCATCTCCAGTACCTTACAGGAAATCCAGGAATCTGCAACAGTGAATAATGAAGTTTGATGTGTTTGTATCAAGATTTTCATTTAGCTCGGCTCTCAAGAACCAAAATTAGAGAGATCAACTGAAGAAATCCTTAAATTGACTGTTTCCAAGAACCAAAACTTGTGAGCTGCTATCTGAGGTCTGACATGCTCTTTTTTCTTTTCTTTTTTTTTTTTGTCTGGTGGCTTCTCATATATAAAACTTCTCATAGATGGTGGTGCACTGGGTATTGGTAGAATACATCTATGATGTTTTAAATATGTTAAATGATCAGAGCCAGTACTTGTACTGAAAAGTATTATAACATTAGATTAGACTACTATTAACATATCAGAGTGCAGCATAACATATATCATAAAATAATGGTCTTTCTTAGCTTTCTTTAAACACTTCAATCTATGTAATGGTAGTGGATTCGTTATTTCACCAGGAAAACCAAAACAGTTGGCATGTGTCTGCATTTTGATACGTAGCCAACTTTGGTAGGAACCATATACAAAAGTTTGCAGGTCTTAGATGGAACGGGGTATTTGGCAGGCAAGGATTCATTGTTATGGCTGTTCCATGTCATTAGCGGGACAGTCAATCCTGACAGTGTGTCACTGCAGCCCATAAAGATAAAGTCGTGTTTGAATCATTTCACCCACTTGTGGGTCATTCTAAGAATCCCATGCAGCTCGCAAACAAATATATTCTCCAACTTGCTTACAGCCAGAGTGACTCAGTTGGACTGTGGCAAACTACTGTGGCATGTATTGGAAAAGGTAGGCAAGAGATGATATCGCTGGAAAAGGGGGAGGTCTTTAATGTTCATTGAAGAATCTACTCAGCTGTCAACAGGCACTTGGAGGGGGGAGGAGAACATGGTTTTGGTGGCATTTATGCTTTGCCTCTCTTTGAACTAAACAGAGAAAAGGCTGGAAAATCTGGACAAATGCTAATGTATACTTGGTGTTCCGCTATGAGTATATGATTTCCTTGGAGCAACCAATCTCATCTTCCTAACCAGTTAAGCAAGTAGAGCTCCATCTGTGGCTTGTTATCAACACTAAAATAGTGACAACTTACCTAAGACTAGAGATATGGTTGAAAGAGATTGGTCATATACTAATCAGTTTCTGCATGTTTGATGCATCCACTTTAGATACCAAAAACGCAATTGTCAATAATGATGTTGTACAGATACTTGTAAGCCAGATCTTACTTTAGATGTTAAAATCTGTTAGGGGCAATAAAATGTCACGATTCATATGATGCACGCAATCCATTCTCATGTCCACCAGAGGATGCAATTGTAAATCTGGAGTATAACTTTTCACATTCTTATTAGCATATCAAATATTATGCTTTTGTTTTTTGTTTTTTGTTTTTTCAATGATAAGGAGGCAGAAATAGCCAACCAGCTTTTATTTAGGGTTGGGGGAAAAAAATTATAGAAGAGAGGAGGGAAGATATAAAGGAGTTACATTACAATAAGTAGATCGAACAAGATTAAAAATGAGAAAAAGGAACCAGAAATTTTGTTTATCAGCCTTCATGAAGATTTGTTGGAATACTTTTAACCTTCGTTCAAACTCTTACAAGATCCTGGTCACAAATTGCAAATTCAAGACGTGAAATCCTTCTGAGGCCATGGTTGCAACAAATGATGTTTGTTAAGGCAAATATTATGTTTTAGACATGGTTCGCAAAACTATACCAACGGCCAACCAATGCAGCTTAGGCATTCGATTTGGAATGCCAGCAAAAATGGAATGAGAGAGAAAAAAAAAAAGGAAAAAAGAGAGGAGAAGGGAAGGAAAGGACATGAAAAAGTCGGTGGTTGCCTGTCAAGGCCAGCAATGCTTTCGAAACTCTGCGGTCCTTCACGAGAGAAATTAGAGAGAAAGATAAATAGAGGAAGAGAAAAAGAAATGGAGAGAGAGGAAGCAGGAGGTTGCCACGGCCTTCGAACAGCAAAAATCCATCCTGCAAACACCACATGTATGAAATAGGAGCGATCTATCCTTGTTCAATGTAATTTTTCTAAAAATATGATTTACAATAAAATCAACAATGAATTTGAATCTGCGATGAATAGAAAATCTACAGCGTCCATGAAGTAGATTTTCATAATCCAATGGGCATGCGTCAGCCTCCCTACCACCTTCTTCCTATGTTTCTCTCCCTCTCCCTCTCTCTCTAATCTATCTCGCGAAGGATCATGAAACCTCGATGGTGGCCACCAGCATCTCCACCGACATCCCTCTCCCTTCCTCCTTCCCTCGTTTCTGTATCGATTCAGATCCAGTATGAGAACGTACCAACTCGTACTATCTATCAATCAATATGGGGTTCAATTTTGAGTCGACGAATCTTGACCGTAGATGATACATCCTTGTCTTTTGCTCTATGTCCATGATGGTGTCTAGTTATCATAGGGTATCTCTCTCTCTCTCACACACACATCAATGTATACAAAGGCACATGCAGGTCACCATCTCAAAGGGCCCAAGGCACCACTGAAAAAGGGACTGAACTGCCTTCAGGAATGTCAAAGACGAGAAAATATGCTGGAGAATAAATTCTCTGCGGGCATCGCTTTCATGAGAAGTAAAAGCCTCAGATTCTGGGATGACCGGATGAGGTTCATGGGCCCTGTGACCCCGAGTATCTAAACCTTTGCATGTCTCTCCTCTTATTCTCATGATGACGACTACTATCTGCAACTAATTATGCCTTCTTTTTTTTTGGTACAATTATGCCTTCTTTTTAATAGACTCACGGGGCCAACAATGCGAAACATAATTAGCAGACCAAAGCAAAACACTGTCAGTGCATGTGAATGGTGACAAATCTCAGATAATTCTAATGATTTCTTTAATCTTAGAGTGAAAAAGGGAAATAGAAAGAAGGGCCATTTGTCCAAACACGTATGTGGACAATATTATACTGCACATCAAATGAAAAGAGCGTCTTTTTCATAAAATTCTCTGGGGCTCAATGTGAGAGAAGATTCAGCTAGGAGCTGCATAGAAGCACTGCATCAGAAATAAAATGAATTCTTAACTCGTAGATTCTACATAAGAATCAGATTGTTCACTGCACAGAGTCAAATAAACAAATAACACACCTTTCTTGCTTTTGTGGGAGATTTCAGAGAGTTCATTAAGCAGCGTCATTGTACAGTATGCATATGTACCAGTTAAACCTCAATGCCACTTCCCAAACGACCCAAGAGAACAACAAGAGCAATAGAAAAAATAATACGCCATGCTCTTGCTATTTAAATACTTACTTTTTGATTCCCATGAAGCAGGGTCCATTGGTTTTGTCATTAGGATGAATATTAGAAAAGAGAGATGCCGGAGAATTAAGAACGAGTTAACATAATGCAAGCAAAAGCACATATAATCTGGAATAATCAAAGAAGAGGATGTGAAAATGGGGGAAGTATGGGTAATCATGCATATAGCTATTTGCAAGTTGGCTGCTAGTAATGTCCTTGTAACTTTCTTTTGAGAGAGATCTTTGCAGTATCTAAATTTAATGAGTGAGTTAGCACTGAGAATGGAAATTTCGAGGCTTGATGAGAAAAAGTACGAGTTTTATATTAGATAAGCAATCATCTGCATTCTAGAGGTTTTCCTGGGATGATTTAATCAAAGTTCTTAGTTGATGCAGGATTTTAAATAGTAATTATTTATTAGCAAGGCGATGACAATCTCAGGCTATGGTACAACTTTGAGGGGTTTACTCAGATAGACGTACAGAAGGAAAATTATCACATGACATGGTTCAGTACGTGGTGTATACTCTTCTAAATACAGGGAGGGGGATACAGCCAATAGATTTACGCTGTTCTTGCAAGTGAAGAAGAAACTCGTACAGACTACATAGCTAAAGAAAAGGCTTCGGGTATCAAAGTTGTAATCAGATACACATAATTAAATTCATCACATAAAACATGGCCCTCGACTTCTTTTCCAACACCTAGCCTTTTTTCTGATAGTGGCAATGACAATGACCAACAGGGATACGAAATAGAGACAATTGAATATGCCACTATTACATCAATATCTATTCAAATTATAGTGAAACATGGAGCTAGAAAACAATCTATGATACTCATAGAAACTAAATATATCCGACAAAATATTGAAAATTAGAATGTTGATTAAAGTTTCAATGAGATGTGTAAACTCACTTAACTTCCTGCATTAGAATCAACTTCTTGCCTTCTCGCTCATTTCAAGTACGACGGACGACCTAGATAAGTTCTCCATGCTAAAGCATAAACAAGAGACAAAACATAAGTGCTATTATTTATAGAAAGATTGACATGGAAGAAAAGAATGCTTATCTTTGGTTTCAACTGTCTACATACTGTGAACTTTTTGTGGCACATATAACGCACATGAAAGGATACAATGATGTACCGCGATCCTCTGTCTGTTTATTTTTCATTTATATATGTAACTTGTTAAAACATCCTCCCGCTTTTAGGTGGTGCACTTCTCTCGTCTTTCCCTCGAGGAAAGAACTATGTGGGGTGTTTTTATAAGGGAAGGAACACATATAGATGAGTGGAGAATGGAGACCTGTGAAGCCTTCCCAGCAGAGGAAATGCATTATAACAGTAGAAATACTGGGCTTGAGCAGTAATCAGCAACAAGCATGCACTATTAAATAGAAAAACATCAGTCAAGATATACATGCACCGACAACATTAGCAGCAAAAAGAAATAAAGGTAAACAGCTCTTGCCACTTCAATACAGGAAAACGTTTTGCCAAGAATCCAGAACAAATGGTTCCTGTGGCTATCAGCGTACTGAGAAAGCTACGCTACTTCCATTAGGATTTGGTGGTCTTTTGCACCAACTGGGTGGTAGATATTTTTGATGCCAAAAAATCCTAGCCACTGAATAGCTTCGATGCATTATCATCATGCATTTAAATATTAAAGAAGTCATCTTCTGTCTTGAAATAATAAGTCAAGCCAAACATGTTGAATGCAAGAAAAAAAATGATGAAAACATACTCGTGTTAAATTGAAATTAATAATTCAGGCCATTCTGACGTGAGGGCTCCTCCATGTCATGTTTAGGCCATAGCTCAAATTGGAACATGAAAATTAGAAGTATATGCATCACTGTTGAAGTTAAAGGCTTCGTGCAAGTTTCCTCTCCACATGAAAATGAAATTTCCGATTTAGCTTCCCATAAGCACTTCTGATATAACAAATATATAATGCCCAAAAATGGTTGCATTGAAGATACTAAAAGAAAAATAATGGAAAAAGGTGCTCCACAAGCCCGCTCTTTTCCATCAGTGTTGGTCAACTTACGCACAAACAATTACAGCAACAATCACATGTCTGCTCCTTACATTCCATGAAGACCTTGCTCGATAGTAGCCAGCGGACGGGTACCATTTGCAAGCCTGTATCTATCCACGAGCATGGGTCCAAATAAATTATTGTACAACATTTTTGTACACCAGTTTTGCCAGCAGATGAGTTGATTTTCTGAGCAACTTGCAGCTTCAGATAAGCTTATGATGTACTTCTATCCACATACATTCAAGAGGCTTCGCACAAATTCAGTATGCAGCGAATGACCAGCCTGCACCACAACTTGATAATCATAAAATGTCCACAGATGGCAAGCAAATCTTTCGTCGACTTCAGTGGCAGTACACATACATCAGAAAACTTTTCATGCTAGGTAAAATATATGTAGAATTTTTCCTTGGATATTTAATTTATTCATTCAATTCAAGCCTCTTTTGACACTCAGATGATGATTAAAATAATTTACTATACAACAATATGATCTTAATATGGCATCTTTAAAAGATATTATCAGTTTTCTTTTCCACATTTTTCTTCTTTCTATTAAAGCAATGCTTCAAATTCTGGCTTTCATCCTCAGACTTACAGAGACATATTATAATGTCATGTTCTCCAAGAAATACTCTATCACCAAGGTGCATCCCCATAGAGCGTCACAAGATCGGTAAAAGTCTACATGTATGGCATGCTCAGCACATGTATAAGAAAGTGCAACATCCTATTCTTTTTCTAAGACTGTTTGAATTAAGTATGTTAAAACACCCTACGTTGGCATATTTTTCAGAAAATAAAGGTTAAGCAATGCTTTTCACTATAAACTTACATCAGTTTTACTAAACATACAGTAACACAGTCTTTTATTGATTTTAGTGAACAAAAAGTTATGTTTAATAATGATTTATTATTGTAATTAATTTTCCTTAAAAAACTTATAGGGCAGAAACAAATGATTTGCCTTTAACATCAAATTACAGCCACCTTAACTGACCAACACACGCACGCACGCACACTCCAGAAACCACTGGTTGAGTTACAATTCTCCTCATCCTACATTCCTCTTTAAATCTCATAGTGGAAGCCACCAACTTTTCTTTAATGACTTCCTCAATTCTCAACAGTTTCTAATCCTTCAAGTGTCCTTTTCAATATAACTAAAATTTCCCATTTGCATTAAATGCAAAGTCTGCAAAATGAGGAAGATTCAGAAGTAGATGAAAGCAATGAGATCTTAGTTTTGGGATTAAGGATAGGGCCACAAAGAAGAGCTAGTGGAGAAACAGTACTTCAATTTCAATGTTATCCTCCAAACATTCACTGGATAAAGTTGAGAGAGAGGTAAATTAATCACGTCAATATGACAGGGAAGGACAAATTTTATCCCCCTCAATTTATTTAGAAGTATGATGATTTAATAAACCAAGCTATATATGCATCATAAGTAGAGAACCAAACCTTATATGCAATTATATGCGCAAGCAAAAGCCCTTGGTTACCATTTTGTGCAAAGAGAGAAAAGTCCCCCACAAGATCTAAAACTTTGTGGCGACAAGGTTCATCATGAAAACGTAGTGGTGGATTTAACCAACCAGCATTGGCACTACAAAAGAAGAAGAAAATGAAACAATTAGATTTGCGACAAACATCTGAAAATCCCAAAAGGGGATGTAATCTTTTGTATATAGGAATTTTAGACATCGTAGATCACATTGAATGTTACAGGTTTGCAATTTTTTAGCCCCCCAACATTGAATTTGGTCATGTGGGCACAAAGTTCTCTCTTGACACCCTATGCATATTAGAACCACCCCTGTATATAGAGATAGAACTATGTATATATAATGCAATGATTTGTCTGTCAAATTTCGGACCTGAAAAGGCTTCACATGGAATTTGGAATGACAAAACATTCCAACAAATAAATCTCACTCATTCAAATTAGAGAATACTTTAAAAAAAAAAAAAAAAAAATTATAAAACAAGAAAAATATAAACATACACATGAGAAGATCCCACAGAGTTTAATGTCAGCACCAATTGGCTTCAAGCAAGCTGCAAACAGGTTGAGATGATTAGGTATTGCTTGACATAGCCCAAGATGCTTACAGAATTGAGGTTGTCTCAGGTCAGTCTACAAGTTTGATATTAAGCTCAAGCTTCAAATATTACGACCTCATATGTTTAGGTTAGCTCAAGGTTAGGGTACTCATAATAGTTAGGGATTGTATCAGGTAAGCATTTATCTCTGTTGTACCATTCCACGTTATACATTGCAGTCACAAAATGTGCTCTTATGTTAAAAACAACATGATCATAACCTCAATCATATCAAATGATGGATTCAAACAATCCATTTTCAACTTAAGATAAAAACTCAAGCAATCTTGCCACATATTTTGCTTTCAGATTCTTTTAAAGAATGTTGTAAGTGATATATCTAGGCACTAAATATTATGCAAACCCCGAGCCTGGCTAGATGCTTGCACGCAGAGGCCAATATCATAGTATCTCATTCTCTTCAAAAATTACACTCTACTATAGTAGATTAACAATCACCAAAAACATCCTAAATATACATGATAAAGATAGATAATGTCAAAACAATTATGGGACAACTCACCTGCAAACAATGGCATTTTCAGCTGATCCTCCTTGAATCAGCCCAGCATTGCGCATTCTTTCAACCTACAAACAATTTGTATGCACATAGATAGCTCATGATATATGAGATAATATGAGAAAATTTTAGATTAAATACATCAGTATTACCATTGCATATTCAAAATGTTCAAATACTATTATGAAATAAATGAAAGTGCAGAACCACAACTGAATTTAATACTACAAAAACCGGAAATTGAAACAATAAAGTAGCAATGCATTCTGCCAAAAGTTGTCGAGAGAAGAACAAGGTCTGCATTTTGAAAGCAGGACTGTCGATTGAGATAGAAAGTAGGAAAAAAAGTGACAAATCTAAAAATATCTTGCAATCAAAAGATGCCCATGTACCAGCCATCTAGAAAGAGGCTTAGGCGTGACAGCATTTAAAGCATCCAGACAATCTCAAGTACACACATGATGCATATGGCCCATAGAACGTAGTATGGCGATGATACGCTCGTCACATCTGATCTATTCTCTTGGTAACCTTTGTTCCATCTACTTGGGCTTGCCGCATGAATTTTCTTTCTAACAAATTGTTGTTAGGCTCCTCTTATGCCTGCTTCTGCCAACTCCACTCTTACTTAGTTTTTTGGAAGGCCGTCCCTTTCTTTTTTCTTGATAGAAAGGAATACCTTTTTCTTCACATGCCCCTTATTTCAATAGATACAATTCTGCTGCTTTTTTCTCACAGAAATCAATCCACTCCTTCATCTTTGGGTTTCAAGGACAAACCCGAAGAATGCAAACAAAAAACGCTGAAGTTACAGCCACCATGTAAAAATGTTGATATTATATCATGTAACCAAGACAGAGGAAGACAAGCAATAGCAGCAATGATGAAAATAAGATCACTGATACAGGTGCAGTAAGACGTAACCAAACCTCCTCATATATGCAAAAGGTTCTTGAAGAAGCTATTTCTTTCAAGTATATAGAGGCATCCAAGAAAGAAGAGAACCACTGACAACCAATAGCAGGCACCTGTTACAGGATGCATTATGTGATATAGTACCTTAATCATCAAGAATCATTGTATGAATCACATTAAATAAATTACATTCCACCTTAACCATTAAATAAATCATAGTCCACCTTCAGCTATCCTTATTTTTCCACCATCAATATCATGCATAAGTGCATAAATTGCAAACATATGGTTATGCAATGTCAATGGTTTGCTAGAAATTTAGAAGGACAAGAATCATTCCATGGAAACCCAATAATTCAAATATCAACCATCCTCACAATAGGGTTAATGAATGACTTGAGCCACTAATGCTATTGCATCAGGTGAAATGTAAGAAATGAGAAAACTGAAATAAGAAAACTTTAAGGAACGAAATGGAATATGCACTGGTTCATCCTCGTACTTCTATGTCTTACAACGTACACCAAAAATATAACTTATTTATTATATGATTGTAAACAAACCATGTGCTGTGATATTTTGGATCAATGAATACCATGTATTGCGTACTCATGGTAATGAATCATATTTCTTTTGAATTTATTATGAAAAAAAAAAAAAAAACTCATATATCAAGTCTCCTCAATTTTTAAAAGAGGAAACTTTGGTGCTAGAAAGCCAATAGAACTACATAAAAACAAGTAAGAAATTAAGTACATTGTCATTACATCGATTACACTTTTTGGTATTTTCCCATACTATCATAATAATAAAATAAGATTGCTAATATGACGTTTATTATTTTATAGCTATATGTAATTTTTTAAAATTATGTTTGCAACATGTCTAATAAAACATATTTATCTCTTTTTCACAGATTTTAACAATTTTTCCTGGAAAATATCTTGGAAAAAACTGAAGAGTTTTGTTGCAATGAGTAGCCTAGATTTAGGAGCTTGTGTTAGCATAATTTTCCCAGTAGCAATTGGCCATAAAAAGAAAAAAATACCTTTGGAAAGTCTATTCCATAAGTGATCTGAACTTTGGAGGATGGGAAGGCAGCTACAAAAGAATCGTTCCTCCTTAAATACATAGGCTCATGCAGCTCGGGTGCTAGTTTATCCATATTATGGCCACAGGAATTCTCTGCAGCACACAACCCAACTTGTTCTATCGCCTCAACCCATCCTTTTGCCGAACCATCTAACAAAGGGACCTGCAAATTAGTTAATCATTTGCCCTAGAAATTGTCCCTACAAAATGGGACACTAGAAGAACTCTATTGTTCTTTGCATATATATCTCGAGGCATGTCTCTTGAATTGCTTAATTTAAGTATAGAGAAACATCAATGTGGGATAAAGAATTGCTTAATTTAAGTATAGAGAAGCATCAATGTGGCATCAATTTTCAAGCAAAGGCAACTTCTTGAAGGCCAAGAGATCGGCAATAGACCCTTGCCCAACAACCTCGTCTCCGCTTTCGATCTCGATGCGGCAGTTATCGACCCCACACGCCTCCAGAGCCGAGAGGAGGTGCTCGACGGTCCGGACCCTAGCCCCATCGCCGCAAAGAGTGGTGCAGAGGGGGGAGTCCACGGCGTGGTCGATCTTGGCGGGGACCCTCGACCGGCTGAGCCCGGAGACGAAGTACCGCCCCTCGCCGGCCATCGCGGGCAGGAGCCGCGCGGTCGTGGAGGCGCCGGAGTGGAGGCCCGTCCCCGATCGCGACACTTCCGAGATTAGGGTTTGCTGCGGCCTCCCCGTCTGCCATGGAGAAAGAAAGAGAGAAAGAGAGAGGCGATGGGTAGTATTAACAGGGTGCGATGGATCGAAAGGGGCGCGCACGCGTGAGACAGAAGGGATTACCGACCGGCTTCCATGAGATAGCGCGGGAGAAGGGTTTGAGAGCTCGGCTATAAGCAGAGAGGCAACCTCGCGGGCTCATTGGAAGGGTTGTTTGGAGAGCGGCCGTCTCTTCACCGGCGTGAGTCTACGCGCCTACCAGCGGGGTCTACTAGGCTCGGGTTGTACTTCTGCGCAAGAGGGCGATTGATTTTTTTTTTGTCAACCGTTGGATTGCATCTTGCACAGATCATCAAGCACTCTGAACTCTATTGATCCGATCTCGAAGTAACCATTGACCGTGGGAAGGTAAATCCTTCTTTGGCATGAAAGATGCATCCTAGCCTAGAACTGATGATCGGACAAGAAGCAAAGCAAATTTAAAATTTGATATTTTCTGCATCTATGGCTGACCCATGATCAGCTCTGGCCCAACCCTGGCTTGCTTCGAGCCACAGCCCTGGTATTTTGCGATGTCGAAGGCCAGCTAATTGGATTGGGGACGTATTGTCGATTTTATGATGGATTAGCTATCATCCATCTCTCAACCATTCTTGTTTGGCATGTGTGGTTGTGTTTGGCAAAGTAACCTGATAAATGACAGCCATCCATTCCTTAGATGGGCTACATATCTACCATCCAATCATGCATGATTTTTTTTGCAATACATAGATTGCATAAGATTTGATATTAATATTTAATAAAATTTAAAAAATATGTATTAGTCTCACTTTACCTTAAAAAGAAGATTGAAAGAGAAGGTTATAGTTTTCATAGCTAGTTTTGGCATCATTGACTTGATTTTGAAAATTTTGGATGTGGTATAACTTGATTCTCAAATAGAAATAAATTGATCATATTAATTAATTCAAATGTTAGAATCTAACTATATATTTTAGATCTCACTTGAGTTTGACTAAAAGGACTTTACCAAAAATAACAATAACAATCTAAATACAAAAAAAAAAAGGTATTGTGGAGGAATAAATAAGAAAACTCGATATAAAATTCTAGACATGTGAATTATTTGATAATAGAATAGTTTGTACTTAAAAGTTCAAGTTATTCTTTCACATGACATCTAGATAAATTTGATGGAGAATGAGTCATTCAACACTCAAATGTAAATAAAGGTCACAATCACTTTTTTATTTAATTAAAAACAAGCTATTCTTATTGTACTTCATTTTTAGGGGTGCAATCAAGACAAACTGAGTCGAATAGCTGAAAATTCGAACTTGATTCGATTCAAAATATTTAGATTCAAAACTCAGTTTGAGATCAATCGAACCTTAATATCTCTAGTTTGAGCTCGACTTAATAAAAAATAGGTAAAACTTGAAATCAACTTGACTCAACATCAATTAGCCATGCTCGAGCTCAAGTTCGAGCTGAAAATCAAACCTTAACTTATTAATAATAAAAATATTAATATATCATTAAAAAATAATATTATTAAAAATATATGTATAAATTCTATTAGGCTCGTGAACTTTTAAACTGAGTATTTTGTTATTCGAGCTTGACTCAAAAAATTATTCGAGCTAAGTCGAACTTGACTAACTTATGAGCATTCTGATTTATTTACACCCCTACCTATCTTTACTAAAATCAATATACTCGATAAATGCCCCATTTTGTTATCTATCATTTTGTGTGCAATTGATCAAGCTTTAGTTGTATATAACCTCTTCTTATTCCGTTCAGATGAATTTAAAGAAATCTACTATAAAGGCATTATTTTTTTAATTTTTAAATATTTGAAATCCTTCCATCACATCACCACCATCATTTTGTTTAGATAATTACCCCACGTATGCATGTTCAAGCTGCAAAACTCTAAAGCACAAAGTATTAAGACATAAAAAATCATGATAATTCTTAAAATGCCTTATATATTATAAAATCTAAGCATCATCATGACTATATATATATATATATATATAAAGAAGAAAAATACTCTATTTTTCATAAACCTACATGTTATCATACTTAGACACTAAGAAAGAAAATAAAAAAATTAAAAAAATAATTGTTATTAAAAATTGAATGGCATAGAGATCCCAATACAAAATTCAACCATTTTGATGATTCGAGAAAGCCAAACTGGGGGAGAAATCTCATAGAGACTGCTAGAGAAGGAGATGGATGGAGATACGGTGGATATCCTTAGAATACTAGCATTCACAAATTAGGCAATAGACCGAATTAATGAAAGAGAATAAAAACCCATTGGCTCCACATGTCGCAAAACCTTGGAGTGGGAAGATGAGTAAGAGAGGATGACAAGGATGAGAGAAGGGATCGTAGTTATAAATAGAGCTTAGGCCATTAAAGACATTGCATAAGTATATTATTGGTGAGTTCTCTTAAACCTTGTGATGCACAATACGAGCGTTGGGTTGCATGCCATCTTCTTCAATTAAGTAATGCGAATTAGTCCTCTCAATTGTTGACTTGGATAGATAGTAAACATTATCAACATTTATACTCATAGAGAATAAATATGAGCCATAGATCCATCTAAGTCGCTCATTTAACAATTGAAACATGGATGATGATGTAGCAATTGCTTGCCGGCTTTTTTATAAGTCAATAAACTAGTCATGTGAAATGCCAACTTAGATGGTTGCAAAGACTCTCTTTCATTTTCTAAAAGCAAGGCAAATTTTCTTCCTTTAAATCATGTGACTTGTTATCTACTTTGTCATTTTTGTCTCATGCACTCATCTTATTTTTCTTCTTTAGAAGAATAAAAATCAAGATGAAATATATTTGTATCTGCTAATATATATTATATATTTACCATGTATTATAAGTTAATAAAAAAGCATATCAAGAACTGTCTATCAAAATTGTTGGCCAAAGTGGCATCACGCTGAACTAGTAAAACATATTAAAATATGATATCTTAAAGAGATGTCAAAAAATGATCTTCTAATCCAAGAGTAAAGGATTCATGATTTCATGCCACTTCTGCTCTGTATAAACAAACTTAATTATCTATGAGATTTAAAATTGACGATATTTTTTTTTTTAAAAACAATCATACTAGGATATCTCGATGCGCTCCTCAATGCAATCTTTATATCATCATCTTCTCCAATTCTCCTCCATCCCAACCATTCTCCTCCATAGAAATAGCGATTTGTGCCTGGGAGGAGGAGATGAGATTTGTAGTGATAGGTGATAATGGTCATGGGAGAAAGTTGAGGCTAGGAAGCAGCTGATAAAGACGATGGTGGGGAGAGCGAGATAGATAAAAAAAAGAGATCATTTCCTATGCCTTAGATGGAGAAAAAAGAAAATAATTGGAGGCTAGGGAGAGAGGAGAAGAGACCTCTCTTGATGTTTTAAGTTAAATTTAGGTAATTAGGTCTAAAACTTGGATCGAGTAGGATAATGTATTAGGTGTAGTTATAGATTATATCAGGTCAGACTCGAAAGCATTGTCATGTCTATTGGGTCTATTGGGAGCTATAGTTATTTGAAAGTAAAAATAGGAGAAAATGGGAAGCACCAACTTTAGCTACTTCGGCCCTTACTTCACCAAGTAACAATAGTGCATATTTTTCTATAGTATATTTTTCAAAAATATCATTTTGAAAAGTATCCATTCTACTTTTGCTCCATTTATGCAACTAATATGCCTTTAAAATATGCTTACTCCTCTCTTTGTTCCTGTTATAGCAAGCACAAATATAGGGCACACACAGATTCTACAATCACACAAAATAGAGAAGAGAATAAAAAACAAATACAAGATTTACGTAGTTCGGCTGAAAAGCCTACGTCCACGGGCAAGATACGAAAGAAAAATTCCAGTATGATGAAAAGAGAGATACAATCACTCAAGAACTCTCCAAACCCTAGCCGCAATTTGATTTTCCAAACCTCTCTCACAAAACTGCCGAGATTGACAGAAAATACAATATTTATACTGATCCGTACCGGGGGGCATTGCCCCCCGCACCCCGCAATGAGATTAGTGGTGGGCTTCGGACATGGGCCTATTGGCCCATGCCCTCCGCTACCATCACAGATCTCCCAAAATATTTCATTCAGGTCGCAACGCGGGCTTTTCAGATTGGGTCATAGTTCGAGCCCATAAAAGATATCCAAAATTTAAGCCACATTAACAGTTCCACTTATACAACCAAACGTAACCAATTTGGAAAGGTAAAATAACCAAGATGAATGCAATATTTATTTTACATCAAAAAGCATTAAATATCCTATTATTCAATGAAATCCCATATCTCTATTTGTTTGTGAGACTCCACATCATACATCTTTCACTCCTAAAGTATATTTTTATATACTATAATCACGTGCTTTAAACTATAAGGAAAATCATAATCTGTATTGCAACAGTGTTGTCGATCATATTGATAACATGTAATTAATTATTTCTCTGGGAAACACTTAGACTTAGTTCTTGTAAATTTTATGAGCTATATTTATTTGATAATTTTATAATTTATAGGATTTAAAAGAAAAATGATCAAGATTTATTCATTTTTAAATATTTAATAATATAATTTTTATAATAACTACGTGCATTGCATATGCCATATCTTAATCATAAAAATTTTTAAATTTGAAAGTATATGTTTTTATTTCAGATTGTCAATCCTACTTAGTGAGGGAGTCCTTAGCATGTATTTGGATCATGAGCTTGCAAATGCTCGAAATATTAGAACTATAAGAAATTAATGATTTAAAAAATATGATAAAATAAAAATTTCTTTAGCAAATATCATGTTTGATCTCACCGCCTTCAATGTCATAGATTCATCAATAGACAGAAAAATAAGACAATATAAAGCTACTTGTAATATTTTTCGAGAAGAAGTAATGATGGTGGAGTTAGGACATACGAAGGGAAGTGAGGTTGAAAATGAGATATTTTGATGTAGTTGTATGAGACTATACTTAGATCTTGTTTGGCTAAGTTTTTAGAATACCAGAAAATACTTTCTGACTCTCAGAAAGTACTTTGGGATAATATAGTGATGTTAATAAAAAATTAAAAAGTTATTTTGATTTTACCAGAAAATTGAAAAAGTCTACTTAGGAGAAAGTGATATTTTAAAATTTTCTTCAAAAGTACTTTTTGGCTAATATCGCAAAGCTGTTTTGATTTAAATAAATTTTTTAATGACATAAATACTCACTAACAAATCTCATAGCCATATCATATTATATTATTATTATATATATATAATATAATATAATAATAAATTAATATTATGATATATTATAAATATATAATATAATCTATTATAGTATTATTGTATTATTAAAATATAATTTGATATAATAGTATTTGTTAATACTATAATATTATTATATGATAATAATATAATATAATCAATAATATTATAATTCATTATTAAATTAGATTATAATTCATTATATTATATTATATTACATTATATATTACATTATAATTATAATTATATAATATAATATTATATTACATTACATTATATGATAATAATATTATGTAATAAAATAATATTTAAAAATATAATAATATTTATGTTATAGATATATAATATTATTATATTATAATATATTATAATATTATAATCTATTATAATATTATTATATTATAATAATATATTATAACATAATAATATTTTAAAAATAAAATAAAATAAAATATTATATTATAATCTATTATTATATTAGGGTGCGTTCGATTATAAATTTTAATTTTTAATTTTTAAAAAATATTTTTTATTTTTTTAATTTTTGCTATTGAGTAAAAATAAAAAAGCAAAAAGTATGTTTGGTAACTATGTTGCTATAAAGCAAAAAGCAACGTTTGGAGACGGCAGATAAAGAGCTTGACGAGAGAGAATAGTTCGAAAAAGGAGGAAAAAGGGGGTGGGGAGGTGAAGAGCTCGATGAGGAAGAAGGATTTGGACTCTTTACTTTTTGATTTGATGTTTTAGATGTGGAGAAACAAAAAAAAGTAAAAAAAAAGTTTTGGAAGGAAAAAAATTTTTGCTTTGTATATAAAGCAATTATTTTGAGTTTTTGATTTTTGCCTTTTGTTTTTTATAGTATTACAAAATATTATTTTTTAATTTTTATTTTTTAAAATTAAAAAGTAAAAAAATATTTTTTTAATGACTAACCAATCACACCCTTAGATTATAATTAATATATTATATTATAATATAGATTATATTATAATTATAATAATATTATATTATAGTATAGGATAATAATATTCTATAGTATAATGATATATAAATATATAATCTAATATTATTCTCCACAATATAATACTATGTAATATCTTTTATTATCATTTTATTATACTAAAAATATTTTTATATTTTAATTATTAAATATATATATTAAAATTTTAAAATATTTTATAAATATAATTATCAAATAGTAAATATTTTTTTATAAAAAAAATATTTTTAATTTTTTAAATTTTACTTTCAAAACTCTCCTAAAGTTCTGCTATCAGGAGCAATTACAAACGGGATCTTAATCCCTCCGTTACGAGGATTGAATATGAAAAAATCGAAAGCTTTTTATTTTATCCTTCATCAATTATCTACCAATAATGAGTGAAGTCTAACCTTCCCTTTGGATGGTGATGGGATGGTGTCCTTATTTTCTCCCCAAAGAAGCTTCGAGGAAGGTTCCTCCAAACATAATTAAGCGTAATTAAGTACCGCCCGTAATTAAGCGTGAGTTTCACGTGCACAACTAAAATCGCGGCCTTACTCTACATCCGAATTTCCTAATTTACCCTTCAATGGTAGCTCCCAAAATGCCAAATCATAGTCAGCATAACATTTTCTGAGGGGTATTTCGGTCCAAATAAAAACAAGGACCTAGAATCATTTCCTCCGGAATGTAGGACTAAAAGGTAATTGTCCCTCTTCAAGGCTCTACCCTCATCTGCCACCAAACCGTCCCTCTGCCACCAAACCTCGTTTCTCAAATCCGTTTCCCACTGTACCTCGAATCCTCGTTCCAAAATGAAGAAAGGACCATCCACAGTCGTTTCTCCATTTGAAGAAGGATCTTGCTGAGTCGAAGAAAGTATAGAGGCTTTCTAAAGCCCCGTTGATTAAACGTCGTGGCCGTGACTCATACTTTGCGACGGTAAACGAAAGCCAGCGGCGTGACTGATAGGAGGAAAGAAATTTTGCGAAAAATAGAAAGCAAGTCTTCGGGAAAAAAGAAAGGTCTTCGAGCTCTCTATCCATCGTCTCTTCCCCCACACGGCTCCACCAGGAACTTTGGCCAAGGGCTAGGGTTAGGGTTTCTGAGTTCCCTCCAGGGTTTCGGCCTTCCGGGTTCTCTTCGTCGATCCTTCTCCCCACGATCTCCCGCTGTCCTTGGGCGGAGGCGCTTCTGCGATTTCCGGTGCTCGATCTGACGGGATCTGGTCTGGCGATGTCCCGATTCGAGGAGGAGGAGGTCTGGAGGTGCCGTGCAGTTCCGATTCTCGACAGATAGCCCAGGGATCTCCAGCGGGCCCTTCTCGGCGACATGGCCGACGCTCTGTCCGTAATCTCGGCGTCTGTTTTCAGGAACCTTGCCGATAAGCTCTACGAGAAGCGGAAGAATGCTGCCCTTGAGGTATTCGCTCCCCCCTCCATCCGGATCTTCATTCCATCTCTCAATATTTATCTCTCTCTGTCTTTCTGTTTCAAAGTCGTGGATTGTTTCTTTGGCATGATTTTGGAAACAAAATAATCGAAACAGATCGAAGGTATCGTGAAGCAACTGGCGCTTGCGGGAGAGCACGACAAGATCGCAGCTGTGATCAATGTGTTAACCACTGAATTCACGTATTCCCCGCAGGCAAACCATAGGAAGGTCTGTCGATGGTGGAATTGTTGGAATCCGAACTTGAATTTTGTGGAAATTAGTATTTTCTTTTTTATTTATTCCAAGTTTGACTTTTTTTCTTATTTTACTTTATTCTAACTTTGAAAATTTCTAATAATGTTGGTTTCTGCTGTCTTATATTATAATCTAATGGTGATGCTGTATAATTTTGGCAGGGAGGCTTAATAGGGCTTGCAGCAGCTACAGTTGGTTTGGCAACTGAAGCTGCCCAGCATCTTGAGGTTGGTAATGTAAAAACAAGTAAATGAAACTTCCAGCACATATGATGTTACCTCTTTTTTGATACTCTGGGATATCTGGATCCTGCTAATATGACCTTTGCTAGATGTTGTTTGTAGGCAAGATCTTTAATGCTCCATGTTAATGCCGCGAGGTGTTGATATAGGAGATGTATTCTGCTGTACATGAGGATTAGTGACATGCATTGGCACACCACAAGAAAAACTCACATGATGATTGGATGAAGCTTTAGCTTTTATTTTTTGAGATATTTGATTTATTGTTAACAACTTAACAATGTCTTTTTAATACTCAAGTGGTAAATCTATGATCCAAAGCCACATAAATTTGCATGCAGCAATTTTTGAAGGTCCTCCCTCAAGACCTGCATCACTCCATCTAAACTGACATGAGCAAGAATAACCGAAACAAAGATTTGAAGCTTTGACTTTAAGGTGGCTTTTGATAGGAGTATAAGGAAAAACATGCCACGTGGTAACTATGCTAGGTTCTGTTTTGTTGTCAAAAATTTTTGAAAGAGCTAAAAATTGGAATAAAATGTCGAACCTTTTTTTTTTTTTTTTCAAATTGCAAAAAACATGTATATTTTTGTATAACGTTCTCAATATTTTAAATAACGTATCAACTTTAAAGAATGATAGTATATATTATAACATTATAGTAAGTATATTATATTACAACGAACATGATATAAATAAATATGTCATATAGTGATATGTTATATTAGAATATTAATAATTTAAATATTACATTAATGTAAATAATATCATGTTATTATTTTATAATCATATATATTTTACCATATTAATAGGTATACAATGATACTATTGTATATAGAATTTTGTATTATGATATTATACTATAGCACTAATATTAAAAACTTAAACATGCATTGTCATATTATGTTAATGTTTACAATATTTATATTATATAATATTATCGAAATACAAAAATCGAATAGTAATATTAATTTTCTTATATTTATAAAATAAAATACTACGACACAATATTATAACCAAGGTTTTATGTCCTGGTGGGATGGGGGGTGTTCGGATTGTCCTGCTCTATTCCTATTAGAAAACGGAACTAGGATAGGTTTGGGACTCTAAAACCCATCCACATGGGGATAGAAGAAGAAAGAGAAAAGAAAGAAAGGAAGGAAAGATGAAGAAAAGGAAAAAGTGAAAGGAAAAAAGAAGAAAAATGGAGAAAAAGAAAGAAAAGGGGGAGAAAAAGAAAGATAAGTAAAGGAAAGAAAGGAATGTCGAAGAAAGAAAGAAATGAAGGAAAGAAAGAAAAAAAAAGAAAAGAAGGAGAGAGAGATGGAGGATATCTAACGGGACTGTTGCCGGGATGGGCCGAGATAATGGGGCATCCCGTTCCATAGAGAAACGGGATACCTTCACCCCATGAGATCCAAAACCTTGACTGTAATATAATATAAAATAATATTAATATAGTATAATATTAATTTCATATTAATGTAATAAGTATTAAATATCTGCTATAATAGATATAATATTATTGCTGTAGTATGGTTATATTATAATAATATTATTCATAATTATTTATAGCTTACCCAGATATATTTCATAACGAACGTTATAATACAATAAACTAGTTATATTTTCGTGATAGTAGTACGATATATGATATATTGGCCGCTATGTTATAATACTTATGTAATATAATAGATACTATAAAATTAATTTCAGACATGATTTAGAAGGATGAGAAGGGCGAAAAAAATGCAATAAGATGGTTTGATTGGGCATAGCCTATTGCAAGTATATGCCCATTTTGCAAATGGTGTTTGGCTGGCATAAGGCCCCGATTCCAGATCCTATGTTCAAATCAAACACCACCTAAGTGTGAACTGTATAATTAATACGTCATCTTTTACTTAGAATACTTGGATACAAATGAAGAGGAAGATATAGGCAATAATATTCCAATTAATGAAAAATGACAAAAAGGATTATCATAAGAACATTAGGGGTATTACTAAAAAAGAAGGAACAATAGGGGTAGGCCAAGCAGTAGGTTGCTAAGAATCGGCTTGCTATATAAAAGAACTAATAAAGCTTTCCTAGAGCTCCAACAAAGCTTAATAGAAGCTATTCTATCTTGGGTCATATGAGATTTGATACCAGCTTCTTATCAAGTTGAGCAAAGCTTCCATTTATGTTAACTAGCATTTGACCTCCACTCCCCAGGCTTGGTATGTTTATCAGCTGAGCTTTAGAATTTGTTGAGCTTGCCTTGTTTCATAGTTGAGCCAAGTCCAAATGAGCCTATCAAGTGATTTGATCTCAAGATTTTCATGAACAGCTCAGATCATTTAAAGCCTAATGATTATACCTCTTTTTATCTCCATTCACTGCACAAATGCTAAGGTTTTTATAAGTAATTTGTTAGCACTACCTTGATGGCTGATGCAATGTGGTGCCTGAGATTTTTTTTTTTTTGAAATAAATTTAAGAGATGAATATGATGCATCTTTCGCATGCCTGGTACACAATGGCAATTAAATAAATAAAAAAATTTTGTGATGAGATCACTAATCTGACCTATTACCTAATTAGCACATTTTCAATACAAGACTTTTTTTTGACTTTCATCACCAAAACTATTATTTTAAAGAACTGAAATGCAAACTTTTTATGTTGTATCTATGACTATAATTTGTCTGGGAAGATAAAATTAAGAAAAGAAACAGATATAGATGATGAAAAAGGTGGAGGAGAAATAGATGGGAAGTGAGATCCATTTGTAAAAGGATTTTTTGAAATTTCATTAATATCATATTCATAGTTTGGATTTCATTGAGTCGGAATCAAGACAAAACTAGAACTTTCTTAATTCAACCTATTAACTCGGTAAAACTTCCTATCATGAGGAGTTTCTTTTTGAGAAGTAAGAACTATCCTCATTTTCAGCATTTCAATATCTATTCAAAGGGCCATCCCAGTGTCTGAGACCCACCACTGCACGGTCTAAGGAGGGTTAGATGTATGAGCTTTGCCTTGGATGTGGAGAGGTTGTTTTCATGTTTCAAACTCATGACACCCAGGTCATAATGGAGAAACCTTACCATTGCACCAAGGCCAGCCTTGTTTTCAATATCTATTCAAATTACAAAAAAAAGGAGATCTTAAATTGAATTTAGGCAATCCCATTATTGGTTTGATGCTTGCAAGAAAGGAAAAAACTGTTATCAGGCATATCTTTGAAACATGTTTAGATCAAATACCTAGGAATCTGTGGAGTTTGTTATAGTTCAAGTAATGTAAGTAAGGGTATAAGTGCTGACGTATCTAAAACATGTAAATTATGAATCCATGTGTATATTTATGAACAATTTACTGTCAATTGGGCAAAACAATAAATACTTTAAATTATGATAATAAGAGATCAGAAGGGATGGATTACTCATTCTTCATGTGCAAAGATTTGCTAATAGGAAGCTTGTCAATGTAGAATCCCCAATATAGGCAAAGATATATCTTTTCAATAATTACTTGTTCTTTTCTGACCATCAAAATTACATCTCAAAAAGTGTTAAATTGGCTCAAATAAATAGGAAAAATAGGAGCGAATTTTCAAGTTGTGTGCATATTTGTTTTGATATAAAGACATAGCTTCTCCCTTTTCTGATTCTTTGTGTCCTTTTCCTTCATGTAATTCAGATTTTTGTGTATGATGTTAGATTTTCTATGTGAAAGATTTTGTAATACATCTTTTTTTTTTTTCACTTACTGGTCAGCAAATTGTACCTCCTGTACTTAATTCCTTTCTTGACCAAGACAGCAGAGTTCGGTATTATGCTTGCGAAGCATTGTATAACATAGCAAAGGTAAGTATGGGCTTAGCAACTGTGATGGGCTGATGGCTTATGTCTGTAAATGTTGTTAGAAGAATAGTGTGCCATACTATATGCAAGCGTGATCTCTCTCTCTCTCTCTCTCTCTCTCTCACAGGTTGTAAGAGGAGATTTCATTATATTTTTCAATAAGATATTTGATGCACTTTGTAAGCTCTCGGCAGACTCGGATGCTAATGTGCAGAGTGCTGCTCATCTTCTAGACAGGCTCGTAAAGGTAAGACATTAATTTGATTTTCCTTTTTCTTTTTTACAAAAATATATCAAGTTCTTTTTTTTTTTTGGGTTCTAGTTGTAATGTAATTGAATATATTAACCAGGATATTGTAACCGAGAGTGATCAATTCAGGTGCACTATCTGGCCCTGTTTGTTTTAGTTTTGATTCATGATTGCCTTTTTTTGTCTAAATATAAATTTATGTTAAAATTATCATCTTCTTTGTGTATTTTAAAGCATAGAAGAATTTATACCACTTTTGAGAGAGCGCATGAATGTACTTAACCCTTATGTACGCCAATTCTTGGTGGGATGGATCACCGTATTGGATAGTGTTCCGGATATTGATATGCTTGGTTTCCTTCCAGATTTTCTTGATGGTAATTTTCTGAAGTATCCCTTCAAACTATTTGTGCTTGTTCCTTCTAAATATCTTACACAAATAATTCATCCTCCGCAGGTTTGTTCAACATGTTAAGTGATTCCAGTCGTGAAATACGTCAACAAGCCGATTCTGCACTTTCCGAATTTCTGCAAGAAATAAAGAATTCTGCAGTAAGGCTTCTGTTTTCTAGATAAAAAGGTGGTCCGAAAGGAATTTTGTTGAAAATAGATTAGAAGCTTCTTATCATTGATCATTTTCCTCTATAGCTACAATTAGATATCAACTTGTATTCTATGTTTCTTTGAGGTTTTTGTAGATGTTTCTTTATCGAAACAGAAATTGTTGGGAGCAGCATTATTTAATAATCAAGTTCTAAGAGTATAAGATTCTGACTTGAAATGTGCATGCTATGAAGAATGTAGATTATGGTCGTATGGCTGAAATATTGGTTCAAAGGGCGGGTTCTCCTGATGAATTTACTCGGTTGACAGCCATCACATGGGTATGGATAAGTTCTTCTCTTAAAGCTGTAGCAGTCATGCTTTGTTTTTTGAATTGTAGCTTCTTGACTGATGGCAATATTTTCTCAACTTTTATGACGTAAAATTTCATTCAACCTTGTCCTTTTTATCTTGTTACCTATTAGGATAGATAATTTATGCTCTGTCCATCCTTACCTATTATTTGGTATTAGGATGATAATTTGCACTTTGGCTATCATGATCCATTATTTGGTATTAGGATATATTATTTACATTTTGCCTATTTAATGATGCAGATAAATGAATTTGTAAAACTTGGTGGAGACCAGCTTGTTCCTTACAATGCAGATATACTAGGAGCTATATTACCTTGCATATCCGATAAAGAGGAGAAGATCAGAGTGGTATGATTACTTCTTTGTTTGTTGCAGTTGCGGTCAACAGTTGTTGGTTTCAGTATATTGTTGTTAATCTTTTATGCTTGTCGTCAGGTTGCTCGTGAAACCAATGAAGAGCTTCGTGCCCTTCGAGCTGATCCGGCGGAGGGATTTGATATAGGAGCCATCCTCTCTATTGCAAGGAGGTGCATTTTTTTGTCACCTGGGAAACAGCTAGGTTTAAAGGTTACTTATGCCTCTATAATTCATGTATTAATATACCTCTTGTGACTCTAAATGAGCAACAGGAGAGTACAGGAAGTGTTTCTTGTTTTGTGCTATTACATCTTTTTTTGGGGGACAATGATCATTTTAACATGAATTAGCCATTTTATGATTTTGTGATATTGTTGTGTTTTCCCAATCAGGGAATTAACTAACGAATGGGAGGCTACCCGAATTGAAGCATTGCACTGGATCGCAGCTCTTTTGGCCCGGCATCGAGCTGAGGTAGTTAGTTAAAGAATTTATATGGACAATGCATGTGTTTGTATGTAAGTGGTGTGTGTTTTTTGGCTTTCTTATGTTATTTCTTCTACTTATTGTGGTTGATTGCAATTTTTATACTTAACTGAGAAACAATTTTTGAATTTTTAGCATTCACAAACTGGAAATCCTGTGCATAATGGTTTTTTTTGCATGGCATAATATGTGACTTTTGTATTTCCTTTTTCCTTTTTCATATTTTTATGTGGAAATGTTTGCACCATCTGATTTCAATGCAGATGAGGTTGTAATTCTGAAATTATGCAGAGAAGGTAAATCAAATCTATGTTATATTGATCAAACCTATATTATATTGACTTATGTATGAGTGTGTGCATGTATTTATATGTTGAATCCTTCTAATCTTCAAAAATTTCTTCTTTGGATCTATACACAAGTGCCATACCAATGCCCATTTTCTATATGTTGGGTGTGCATGTTTTAGAGTAAACCGAAGGGTTCAGAAAACATAGCTTCCACCAGATGGATAAAGGACAAGTAATGATATACTCAATTACTGTGCAATTTTGAAAGGGAGGTCCACTTGATATATGTAGCACTGTGAAAGAATGCAAGGCCAACTGTCCAAAATTAAGTAGAATCCTCGACCATTAAATGGCTTTAATTTAGAAAAGTGATGGAGATTTACTTGTATGGTATTTGGTACCATGTACAATTTGCCAAAAAAATTTACAAGAGTGAAATAACATGGTTTTCTAAAAGGGGAGATGAGCTGTTGAAGGAACTTTTTAGAAACATTAAATGCACTCCTTTACTTTGGTCGGAGGAGGTAACACATCCATTACTTACCTTTTTGTTGACAGAATCAGCAAGATTTATATCATGCTTGATTGCTTTCCTCTTCCTCATTTAATTTAATGAAATTTGTTGCAAGAAAACTGTGCTTTTATTTCTGTGTGTATTGGCTAGGAGAGTTAGTTTTCAAGAATGGCTTTAGCATGAGCATGTCTGGCGCAGGGGAAACCAAAAGATTTCTGTAACTGATCCTACACTTTTTTGTTTCTACATATTCGAGACAAGAAAATGATTCAGATTTCACTGTCATTTGCATTCTCTAAAGCATGAGTCTGAATTGGCACTAAATGTATTAATGTCTCAAATACCACCAAGGTAGAGCCTTGTTGCTTGCTTGCTTGCCAATGCTAACATGCTCTTCTATCCAATGTTTTATCTTCCATTTAAACTGCTTGGTAAAACTTCGTTTACACACTAAAGTTAGAGCACATTACCTAGACTATCTTACAACGTTCCAAGCTACTAAATAGTGAGTTATATCTACCAAATGTACAATGGAAGTTCTCTCTTAATTTCTAATTTTGGGAATAAACTAAACCAATGCTAAATATTTTTGCTTTCTAATTTATTAACAGTGAATTTCTGAACTTACATAAATCATATTAGTTATAATTCCATAAAACAAAAATAATGTGTTCAGTCTTTCTCATAATTGATGGCACATTCTTCCTTTCATTGACTTGAGGCATGATTACAACAGAGTATTGCAATTGCTAATTTGTTAGGCAATGAGAAATTAAAGTTAGCAATGTGGCTATTGTGAGACTATTAACGATTTTGATAATGGAGCAATGGTGAGCTCAAATAGTAGTTGCAGTAAGATGTAAGTTTTTAATTGAGGTGAGCTGAAAAAAATAGGAGATTGTAACTTGTTAGCTTTTTAAACTTGTTATAGACGTGCTAGCTAGTCTTATTAAAGAGGTATGTAATATCTAATTAATATACGTATGAGAATAATGATGAATCCTTAAATTTAACTGAGCTTGAAGTTTAAATTTTAAAATTTAAACAAGTTGGAACTAGTGCAAATTAAGTTGATACATCTATGATGTAGGACAGAAAAGGCTTTGATACCAAATTGAGGCTGGATAGGAGGAGAATGAAGAAGAGGAAGAAAGAGAAGAGAAGAGGAGAAGAAGACAGGGGAAAAGGGCAACTCAATATCATGTATTCTCAAACCTTAATAATGCAAACTGTCTTCTCAGTTAACATAATAATGGGTTATATAGACAATCCAAAACCCTAATAAGAGTTTGCATAGAAATAAATTACTGGAGTCATCATAAAATTCTAATTCTAGACTCCACAAAATTCTAGTTCTAGTCCACATAAAAACAAAATTCCCTAATTTCCAAATTAATTAAAATTTTCTAATTGTTATATTTGTGCCTAGCGGAAGTGTGCCTGGATTTCTTAGTGGATGGTCCTTTGTCAATTTGTAGTTTAAAAATTAAGGCCATATGTGTGATTAGTGGCAAAAAGGGTTACTAAAAGTGATCATTTTTTGTCTCATGTTGTTCATATGATTACTTGAGGAGCTGATTGTGACATGGTCCTAAGGTTAAAGGGACATATCCATATGGTTGACATTTTATGGGTCTGATTAGCAGACAATGAAGGTTGTCCAAACATATGATGATCGTTGCAAAGAGCACAATGTTGAAGCTGATGTGCGTTAATGAAAATAGAATAAGCACGCTAGAAAAACCCAAGGAGTCGACTGGTTGAGGTTGAACTGTTGAAGTGACTCAAAGTGATCGGGACATAGTAAAGTTCATGCTGGCCAAAGAGAAGCATAGGTTTTTATAAAGGGTGGTTAAAGAAGTGGGGAATGATGTCAAAACCTGGATTTGAGAAAGCTTACTTTGATAGAAGATTTAGTTACTGATGATATTGAAAGTTAAGTACAAAGGACTCCAAATTGGTTGGGGAGAGTCTTTGGAATGTGGTTGTTTGACTTGTGTGATCATGTGCAAAAGGATTGGATTTGGCTCCACTAGGGGTGGATTTTGGATATGTAAGTGAAAGAAGCAGAAATTTGAAAGAGTTTGCAAATATTTGCATGAGATTTGGTTTGGCCAAAAGTTGGCTTTTATTGGTTATTAGTCTCAAAAGGAATTACCATGTTGACCCCAATATATTATAAAATTTTTGTTGTAATTTATGATATTGATATGCATGTTTCATATCATTGAATATGTATATCTTTTCTTGCATGTAAAAATTGGTTTTGGGGTACATTTATTTGATAAGGGTGATATGAGGCCTAAAAACAATATCAGATGTTCATCCTCTTCCCCATTGTTAATAATGAGAAAGATGATCTGGTTCATATTGTTGTGTGCAACTCATTTTTGACTGCTATGTCCTATTACAGATTACCATCTAAGTCTCATTCTTGACTGTTATGTCCTATTACAAGTTACCATCTAAGTCTGACACTCATAATGACTAAGCCTTTTTTATGTAAATACATGGGAATTGCTTCTTCTAGATTGATGTGTGAGATTGATGGTTTGATGGTCATGTTGTGAGTCTGCTGCTTAAAGAACATGAATACATTGGCTGGTCACTTCATATGATTTAATTCATCTCACTTTTTTAATCAATTGAAATAAGTATACTTGGACATGACTGTTTATATTTAAGCTAGCTGCATTTAGTAATATTGGAGTATTCCTTTGTTTTTTCTTTGAATTCTACAAGTTTCTATTAGTGTGTGCATGTGCTAATTTTGTGGTTTATACTTAGGGCTGCAAATGTGTTGGGTAGTATATATTTCAACATACACGCATGGTTATGATGAAATAAAACAGGATTACTAAAGTAGTGATGGTATCTTTTGGGTCTTATAATTGATTTGTTCAGTTGAGACTCATAGGAATACTTCACATTGCTCTGACAATTGCATCAGTTAGACTGTTAGGCCTTAGCCTGGGAATACTTAATATTGCACTTTATATGTATATGTACACCATTGTTTATGTTAGTTTGGCAGGGTAGTGTTATCTTTTTAAATTCTGCTTAATGGTTGCTTTGGAGGGTTCGACAATAATTTAGGCACTATAGTGTGGTAAATAGTCTGATTTTGGCTTCTGTCACTGAATGATTTTTTAGTTCCATATTTTTAGTTGGACTGGGTTGGTTCAGATTCTAGATATTTTACATTTTTCTGAATTAGGTTGGTCTGTTGCACTTGTGCCTTTTCTTATTTTTCTGTAGTTATTACTTTATCACTTTTTTTTCTGTTCAAATATGTTTGGTTTGGTTTAAACTAAAGTGGACCAAAGTTCTCACATTTTGATCCTGATCTGATTTACCGAAGTCAGGTCTGAATCTGGTTGTTTCTGGGTTTGCTTTGATTTGGGGTCATGTCAATCTGGTCCTTTATAGCTCTTGTTTTGCCAAATGTCAAGTTTATGATACACTAGTGAGTAGTGACTGTGAGGTATTAATGCATGCCATGTATAGAGTCATGCACATTACATTGTTTATAATGCTCTCATGGCGGCATGCATTGATGTCTGTTTCTATGCTGTGCATGCACAGATGCATAAATTTATGTTCTTGCAAATCCTTGTCTACTCATCCCATATAAAGCGCAATGCTGTTGTGTTGCCCTTTCTAAATTTTGTGGATTTTAGTTGTCCACATTCATATTCATGTGTATGTATTGGTGGTTATGCTGGTGAAGTTGCATATTCATATGGTCATATTAGTAAATTTGATTGTGCAATGGCTTTTTTATGATGTTTCTGATCCTGTCCGCTTAATATACTGCCTATTATCTTTTCTGTTTGTTGGAACTGTGCTCATCTATGTGATCTTATGGGCTTTATCTGAAACAGGTTATTTCATATTTGAATGAAATCTTTGGTTCCCTTCTAAGTGCACTTTCAGATCCTTCTGATGAGGTAATTTTCTTGAATATACCCCTGATCAATTACATTAAGATTCTTTCCTTCCGAGTGTTGTTTGTTTATCAGAAACAAGATGCGGTATTCATGTAACCATTTATGAATAAGGAGCCAGAACTACTTGTATATTCTTTGCAGTGTCATGTTTAACTTCATTTATTTGTATTATTTTTTGCATATAACTTATATATTTGCATTGTTTTTAACCCTCCATTTTATTATTCTTGGATATTATTTTCCTGTATCTTTCAATGCTAAACCTTTGCTGAGTTCTATTGCTTAATGCATGTAGTAACAAAATCTGTAAATATGATATGAAATTTTGGTGACTCTTAGTATAAACAAATGAATTGTCTGGAATTTTGTTCTCTCTCTCTCTCTCTCTCTCTTTTTCACCTTTTATAGTTTCTGTTGTCAAGAAATCTATAATTGTGAAATTTTATTGTTGCCCCTCTGCTTTGTTGCTGAGGCTGTTTTTGTTCATCAACTGTGAGCTTTTTAACTGCTCCATTCATTGCTGAATTCTTCAACTAGTTGTTACTTATAATCAAGGTTTTAAATCCTGTGGGATGGGGCTGTCCCGGTTTTCGCATGGAATGGGACACGCCGTCGTTCCGTCCCGTCCTGTCCCGACACTTAGGATAGAGGATGTCCCAAGATGTTTCGATCAGAATGCTGGAACGTTAGCGGGATGGCCCTGTCTCAACATAAGGAATGATATCCTATCCTGGTATCCTGTGGGATGTCCCGTTGGGACTTGAATCCTTGCTTATGATTAATTACTAGGTGACAACAATACAGTGCCTTGATGCCCAATGTAATGATTGCTAGTAGTTCATTTCTCATCTTTTCTAGGTATTGATCTATGAATTACAAAATGCATTTACTTTGTTTCTTTATTGGTTTTTGAATTTAAGTTATTGACTAGTAGTGGTTCATTTTCATATGAATTGTGTAGAAGTCATAACTTCGTTCACATTTGTGGAAGATGCCTAATGCCTTTTCTGTTTTTGCCTTGAGCCATATTGTTGTGTCCAAGATATGAGGCCTTTAGTTTTTTTTTGGTATTCATGTCTTGTTAAGGGCTTGTTGGGTACCCCTACAGGATTGGGCTTAAAAGCCTGTACGATTTGTTGATTGGGCCGCCGTCTATTTAAGCATGGCCCTATATCAACCATACTCTACCCAGCCCAAATCCCGTGGGAAGACTAAAAAGACTTCCATAAGTCTTTTTTTTCTTTCTACAGCCCAAAGTCTAGAATCTGGGCTGGATTTGGACAGCCTCTTAGAAAAGGCAAGTCCAATCCTGAAGGAATGGGCCAACAGGCCCAATTCCTACAGGATTTTCAGCCCAATCTTGTAGGAATATCCAAATAGGGCCTAATCTGTTCATGCTGTTTCAGTTTTCCTTTATTTTTAAACAAATATTGCACTTTTATTTGTGTATATGTATGTTCGATAGGTGTCTGTTCCCTGGACCCTGGTTGATATCATGTGAAAGTCATCTTGTGCATTGGCTTAAAAATAATATGATAGACTGCAAGATTTAAAGGCCGCTCCATGCTGGATGATGTTACATGTGTGCTGCAGTACCCGGTCGCACGGTATTGTGTTGTGCCACCCCATATCCGCCCATGGCAGTTTGGTTGGATCATTGTGGCTTGGCACCAATCAAGATAGCTGCTTTTTTTCTTTTTCTTTTTTTTAAATTATTTTTATTTTTTAAAATAAATTTTGTTTTTTTGTTGTGGAATGGCATGACATGCACCATGCTGGTCGCTGGCTAGGAACAGACCTGCTAATGGCAATTAAATCCTTGTTGAGTTCTCAGCTTTCTACAAAATATGATTCCAAATCTCCATTACATGTTGGAATTTTTCTTGTGATTGCTACTGCTTTTTCTGCAAATCAATCAAATTTTTTCCTGCATATGGTTATTTGCAGGTGGTTTTGTTGGTGCTAGAAGTGCATGCCTGCATTGCAAAAGATGATCAACACTTCCGTTATCTTCTTGTTTATCTAGTCCATAACTTCCGCAATGAACGTTTGCTTCTTGAAAAGTATGTATTTTTTCACGTTTCTTGCATTATTTTCTATGTGTTTTATTGGGATGGAATTTCTTTTTACTCAGTTCCTTAAGAAAAGGAATCAAAACTATTACGTCTACTAAAAGAAACATAAAATGGAAATGCATCACTTGGAATGTATACCGATTACAAGTTTTTGTTTGTTACATTTTCAGGCGTGGTGCTTTGATAGTACGTCGACTATGTGTTCTTTTGGATGCAGAACGGGTTTTCCGGGAGTTTTCTACAATTCTAGAGGGTGAAGATGACTTGGATTTTGCATCCACTATGGTTCAGGTTTTCCTTATTTGCTGAGATCAGTAGTTATCTTCTTCTTCAAAGCAAAAAAGGAAAATTAACCTTGGTAATATAATTGTTTTTAATATTTTAGGCCTTGAATTTGATTTTACTCACATCATCTGAATTGGCCGAACTACGAGCTCTACTGAAGCAATCATTGGTGAACTCTTCTGGCAAAGATTTATTTGTTTCTCTATATGCTTCTTGGTGCCATTCACCAATGGCAACAATAAGTCTGTGTCTGCTAGCCCAAGTAAGCATGTACTGCCATGGATTGTTCTGTGTCTTGCTTGAACCCTTAAAATCTTCTGACTTTTTACTTGTTCCACCAAAGGCATACCATCATGCCAGTTCTGTGATTCAGTCACTGGGAGAAGAAGACATAAATGTGAAGTTCTTGGTGCAGCTGGACAAGTTGATCCGCTTGCTGGAGACTCCAATTTTTGCTTACCTACGATTGCAGGTATGTACCATGGAATGGGTTTTTTTACATACTTTCTCTTGATGAGTCAAGTCTCTTTTTTCTTCTTTGTTTTGGGGGTAAAAAGAGGTCCTTGTTTTCATAGAAGGAACTCTTCAACCTCAACAAACTATCCTTTTTGAGATGTTGACAAATCCTAATCTGGATTGAGTGTGTAAGCTTTCATGAGCCCTTTAGTAAGAGTTTTACCTGAAAATTTGTTCTGAAATGGCCAAATGTGCTGCTTTTTTGCTAAATGGATCCTGTTCTAAGATAATCTTGATCAACTGTAGCTTCTAGCTGCATCAACTGGTCACCATCTTCGAAAGAACTGATAAAAGTGGATCTTTGTTGTAAACCATGTCTCTTAGTCTTTGGTCAGGAGGCACTCGATCCACAATTTGATGAGGTCAATTCTGTGATCTCTTGTTCCATGATCAAACATATCATTTAATGTCCTGTTGACCACTATCATGGATCTTTAATGAAAATGTATAGATCTTGTGATAGATTCTGTTGCAAATCTCTTAGCTGAGCTCTGGTTATTGGATCTTTCAAGTTCATTTTTTGTGATAAAATTTTAAATGACCAGATCCTAACTGTTATATATATATATATATATATATATATATATATATATATATATATATATATATATATTGTAGCAACTAGTCATCATTTGTTAAGTTAGCTGCAAATCACTCGTCTTCATATTGTTATTTTTTGCCTCCTCATCAGGTGTTTGGCTTATCTTTTTTACCCTTAAAGATCTTTGGTGATTATCTGAAACTTTTGTCTGTACCTTTCATCTTCCCAATGCAAGGGAATTTGCAACTGCTTTTTCGCATTGTCTTTTCAGGAGATTCAAAATGTGTCTGCGTGGTGCTAGATCTCTTGGCACTAATACCATTTTGATGTAGTGGGTCCTTGTTTGGACGATCTTACTCATGAAAGGTAAAATTAGATCTGTTAGACTAGGGCTGCTGTCATCAGGTGAATCCTACTTCCATAATAGTCCTGCATGGGGGTCGACTGTTTAGGGTGGCTATGCCCTTTGGTCCTTTATATGCATACATGCCTTGGTTACTCGAGGTCTGATGGACCTGAAATAATATAAATTATTGATAATTTGATATAACTGAACCAATCGTAACCTTAAGCTCAACATTTGACTTTGGGGGTCTGCCGGTGGGGGGGAGGGGGCGCGCGCAGAAGGAAAAGGAAGGGGTGGGGGGGATGATATCTTTCAGAATAACCTGTTTGGTGCTTCCACATCTTGAAATGTGTCTTATCGGGATGCCCCAAATTGTATGTAATGAAGCTGAAATGGTGCCCACTAGTTATGATACCTGAAAGTTAGGTCCATAGCCAAATCGGAAAATATCAAACCTTAAACCAACCCAGAAAGCTAGGACTTAACCAGAAAATATTATATCTTGAAAGTCATTTGATGATGAGTGTCAAAGAGTGTGAAGATAGGGATTATGGGAATTGTATCAAGTTTAGCTGCATATAATGTTTGATTTTTCCTACAATTATGATAAACCCTTTTGTTTCTTATATTATCTGTCATGGTACCATTTTTATGTTTTTCACCAAGAGTTGAGGTATCTCCTTTAATTTTTTTTGTGCTCACTTGAACTGGCCTCATGCTGGCCCCACACTGTCCCATAATGCAGTATTTACTGTATCATCGGGTAACCATATGGGTCCATACCTCAATTTTTAGATCCTTCTTTTACACCTCAAGTTTTAGGAGTTTTGGACAGCCGCCCACATCACATGTACAGGCACCTTGCTCCTTAAATATATTTCCTTCATTTACAAGGAGGTATATATAAGACATACATAACTAGTTTCTTATAGATGGATAGAATTTTTTTTGTGCCTGAAAAGGGAAGTGGCAAAGTTGGTGTAGCTAATGTCTAAAAGAGAATTTGCCAAACAAAATGCCACATTCACCCCCCTACTTCTACATCACTTACTAAATGCTGTTTCTTCAGAAAAATTTAATCCCTTTTTTTTGCATCATTTATTCAGAAATTGGATCACATGTCTTTCATTTATCTCAGAAGATCTTTAATGCTTGTTGAGAGTAATGATTATTAGAAATCAAGATGAATTGTCTGGTGAAAGTTGCCTTGGGTAGGAAATCTATAGAGGCATGTCTGTTGTATAACTTCTAGTCACAATGAATCATATCTTGCTTTTTAAAGTTGCTTATAATTTTTCATGTCAGTTCAACAAATCTATAGATCATGATTATTGGTTTGCTTTGAAATTTTCTCTTCGATAAATTAACTGACTTTTTTAAAAAATTGCAGCTTCTTGAACCTGGGAAACATACATGGCTATTAAAGTCTTTATATGGTCTTTTAATGTTGCTTCCCCAGGTACGTCTGCCACTTATTTATCCATTAAATTGTTAATTTTGTTTAATAATATTAATTTCTTTCCTCACCCTTTCTTTTGCCCCATCACATCTTTATAGTTTCCAATCCCATGACCAGTTTTTGTCTTCTGTAATGTCATATGCTACTTCATTAACAGAAATATTTTCTACCTCTTCTGACATGAGGACACTTGATCTATTTAGACTTGCTGAAGTATTTTTTTTTCTGCCTGTACCAATGACAATGAAACAACATCTTGATTTCTTCTGTTTCACAAGAGGTAGTACAAAGTACAAACTATTTTGCTGTGACAGGCATTGCGGTTTTTTGATGTTGCTGTCTTTGTTTCCTTTGTCATTTTCACCTACCTTTCTAAGCAAGTTAGACATGGTATACAATATGACATGACATCTTTTAACTCTTGTTCTTGCCCATGGTGGATAGACTGGCCGATGCTTTATTTGATATTCTTTAGTGCACAATCATAAGAACGACTATCAAAACTTGTACTGATTACCCAGGGCTTGTTTTGTGGCCTTATTGTCATGATATTCTAAGGGCCACCTTCGACGTTCCTGGAAGCTTTTCCAAATCCTTCCTGGTTACTTCGATCCACATTAAGTTAGGTCTTCCAATTTTCCCGTTGTCTCTTGATCCTTGACATAAGCTTGAATACATCTCCTTTCTGGAGCCTCTTATAGGTCTTCGTTGCACATATGCATACCATAATTAGTTATGCATCATATGATCCTGAACTGGTGTAAGTTCCTCACTTTTTCTCCAATATGCTTATAACCATGCATCCATATGGATTTGTCATTATTGCCAAGTTCATTCTGTTTGCTCAGGTCCTTTTTATTACCCAGCATTCTGAACCTTTAGGGTATATCAGTGCAGGCCTTATTTCATTAATAGAATAATATGTGCTTACAGCAGAAGCATCTCTCTATTTCACTGACCCATCTCAGTTTCTCACAGATATGTCTTCATCTTTCTGCTATTTGGTAAAATATATTGAGGATTACAAAATAGATCCCTTGTGGTATATCTGTCTGTCAACTTTGGATGGAACTTTAATCATTTTTAGAGTGCATTGCATGTTGTCACCACTAATATTATACCTAGAATTTTCCAAAAATTACTTGAGTAACTAGCAAAGATCATTACTTATTGACTACGGAGTGATTCGAGTGAACATGCTTCATCATCATTATTCTGATCTGGTCAAATTGGCATTTCTGTTATTGAGCATGGTTTTACCATGAAAATTGTCCGTCGGTGGATTGAAATCTTTGACCTAGGCAAATTTTGCACAAATATGCAAATAGGTGTTTGTGAAGCCTACCTTAATGCTTCTAGTAAAACTTATTAGACCAGAGGCTATTATTCTGAGTGTGATTCCTCAAAAATTATTGGATAACAGTTTATTTATAGTTTTTGAAAATTCTAGTTTTTGAGAGGATGCTATACTAAAGGATTGCAAATTAAGATGTGGAAAACCTAAACATATTGAGTACAGGCTGATTGCTGTATCATATTCAATTTTGAGTACATGGAAATGTAAATCTAGCCTATAAATTTAATTGCCAAGTTATTTTTTGCATGATGGGTCAATGTTTTTAGACATGTAGCATGCCTTCAATTTATTATGCTGAACAAGGTTCATCATATACTTCTGATATGAATATATTATGCTCTTTTTCAGATGACTAGTTACATTTACATGATAGTTTTAGCTTTATGTATACTCCTTATGTTTGCAGCAAAGTGCAGCCTTCAGGATATTACGGACTCGATTAAAAACTGTAACTTCTTCCAATTTCAGTAATGAGCTCAAGCGTACATCATCAGGAAGTCCATACTCCCAGATTTTACAAATTACAGAGGACAGCAATAGTAATCAGGATGCAGCAAACATTTATAATGCAATCAACTTCCCATCTAGGTTGCAACAATTTGAGCACATGCAACACCTACATCGGATGCATGCCAAATTGCAGTTGCAATCCCGCAATTCGACATCCTCAACATGGTCACTGGTTGGATTTGCTTGTTTAGGATTATTTTAAAACCCTCATTAGATTAAACAAAACTTCATCACTTCTCTTTATTTGCCAATTTACTAATGTGCTGATGTGCAGGAGATGCATAAATTGGAAAACTCACGCCGTCCTTCACCCCTTCTTGACATAAGTCGCCCCCCTTCTGGATCATCCTGGAATGTTCCAGGACAGTTGTAACATTGATGGTGCTGGTTAATTTTTGGCGCCATGCCTGGCCTTATGGCACTGATCTCAGCATCTCAAGAATACTGTGCAAGGAATGAGATCCGTTAATGTAAAGTTGTATATCATATTCTTCGGTCTGCTAGATTTTGCTGTGTTGGGACAGCAGGGTTTGAGATGGACGGCATAAGCAGGACTCTGTGAGTTCTTTTTCTTTTCTTTTATTTATCAGGTAAGTTCACTCATGTGGTTTTGTAATTTTTTATTGAAGACCACATGAGTCAGAGGGTTTGGGTTAGGAGATTCAGTTGTTTATACTGTTCAGGTGATTCAGTAATCCCAATAAAGCAGGCAGGAAATGTACATTGTAGTTAGCGTTTGTTACTTTTGGGATACTGCATATTGTTATTGGCAAGTGGATACTGCATATTGTTACCACAGCATATCACTGGTTCATGTTTCCATCCATGTTCGCATCCTGTTGGTTTCTTCCTTGGTAATGGCAGTTTAGTTTAGAATCATGGAGGTGGATTATATCGAGTCATCCAGGTTTGTCAGTTTTGGTTGAGATTCTATTGTGATGTCGATTCCCAAAGCTGAAGGTCGAGTTAAGAAATTTCCTAGCAATGGTATTAAAATGGCATGGGTATTTCAGTTTATGCTACTATTTACGTTAAAAAAAACTTTTTGCAATACAATATGTTGTTTAGTGTTTCGTCAGCTCACTGTTGAGTGATTGGCATCTCATGTTTTTAGTAGAAGGCTAACATTCAGTCTTAGTTTTAAGCTATAACATGTAGAAGCTTCTAGCACGCAAGTATGTTGCGTGTGGAGTATGATTGACAACTGTATGATGTTGGAGCATATTTGCCCTGGAGATTGGAAGGTCAAAGTGTTCTTTTGAAGTCTGATTTTGAAACACGGTCATCATTCTCTGTCAAAAAAAATGACCGGTAGGTTTTTGCAGGCCTCCTGTTCAAATTAGCAACCACGGAAGTAGAAAAGAAGGTGAATAGAACACATAAGTCAGGATTTCCTTTTTCCAGAGGTTTTATGAGTTTCTGTTGTTCCATCAAATGTTAGTACAGATGAAGATTAGAAACAGAAATCTGTACCGGACGCTGATGACACAGCTGATTTTAGAAAAGGTTGTCCTATATCTGCAGCTGCCAGAGGAGTTGGTGGGTAGGGGGTAGGGCTTCATGGAGGGAGAGATGATTAGAATATGTAGGAATGCTGCCATTTTTCAAATGACCTGGTTTTTGTGAATGATTAATGACTCCAGAGGAAAGGCAAGTTGCAGCACGTTTGTCAGGCCACAAGAGTGGCGCGGAGCGGTAGCGATTTCCGCTCCGCGGAAGATTAGCTCACGGCAGATAGCGCTAAACGTTAAACCACGCAAACCCCAAGTGCTACGTAAGATATTTTTGACGTTATATCCGATGGTATTGGCCTGTTGGCTTGAGGGGGATGGTTTTTTACCGCTCATGTTTTGCATCATAGGTGGTGTTTGGTAGTGTTTGGTAGGGATGATCTATTCAAGGACAAGGATAATATATAGAGATGATGAGAATATCATGTTGGATTGTACCATAGTGGTTCTACTTGATAATGAATTCAAATCATCTTCACTCTTCAAATCACTCTTTAATCTAGTGGTGAGATATCCGTCGTTGAGGTTGGAAATTCAAGATCACCCTCGAACAATGATTTTGGATTGAAATATGAGAACAAAAATATTCTCAGTCTAGTAAAAAAATTGATGTGTCAATATATTGTTAATATATTATATCAATATTATATACATAATATTATATTATATTTGATATTATATATTATATTTATGATATATGTTACATGATAATATATTATTAATCATATTATGGTCATATCATGATTCAATGATAATTTTAAATTGAAGTAAAAGTATTTTATTATATTTTATATTTATAAAAATAAAATATTTAAAATATTACTTCAATTTATTTTATTTTTTTAATTAAAATAAATATTCATATTAATAAATAATATATTATAAGTATAAATAAACATATTATTTTTATAGTAACAATTAATATATTTTTTAGGAATAATAATTTATAAGATTAATAAATATATTTTTATATTATCTATTAATTATTAATGTATTAGTAAATATAGTAATATTTTATTTATAATATGTTTTATATATGATTAATAAATATATTTTTATGGAGTATATTATGGTTAGTTTTGATATTATATAATCAGTATTCTGGGATTTCTATAGAATACCAAATAAGTTACTCATGAATACTCGAGGTTCTTTAATCACTGGACTATGATTTACCAAATGTTGTGATATTAAATCAATGATGGCCAGATCATTATAGGATTCGAATCATCGGTGATCTCATTTGGATCATCAAACGCTATACATAGCATTTGATGTTTATCACCAAGAGATGGATGATGATCAACAGCAATACATCATATATTATACACAATGCATCATGTATGGAACGTAAAGCTGTTTTGTTCGATAGTCTTTATAATTCGGATGATGCTATGGCCTTGTGGATATTGAATGCTATGCTCTACAGTGTAAATCGTGCACCTCAGAAGATTCGAACTCTTGATATGATTTCTATTTTATTTGGTGGCTGGTAGCTGTGGTCGTGCTAACTTACCACCAGAACAAAACCATCGTACCTGAATTGGTTTATGGGGTGTTTCACATTGGATATATGCCTGTACCATATTTATGGATTCCACCTAAATCTAACCTGGATAAACCAGTGATTCTAACAAAGATCGCAGGCAGTGACCAATTAATGGGAGAATCATGTAACTGGTTGGTATTCCTCAATAGTTAAAAAGTTGCTAATAGCACAAGCAACTTCTAATTGGATGTCTGATCCATTAAATATGGTCATTAATATTAAAATTAGATGTCTCTTTCTATGCATCTATTTGGCTTATCTCTCCTTTCTTAGGAGGTTCTATATGAGAAGGATGACAACCAAAAGTGAATCACATGTCCTCAACCAAGTCCTCTTCTTTATAGAGAGAAAGCGAGAGGGGGAGGATAAGATTCAGAGCATATGTTCTCCATCATGTCACGCTACCACCACAATACTAGTGGCCCTCATGGCATACCTTTCCACTAACCAAAATCTGAACTGATATGATCGAGCCAACTTATCGGAATTGCTCCAGCTAAGGCTGATTGTGACACCAGACACCTACGAGGCTTGGGCCAAGGTTGAAGAAACTAGCACTGACCATCTTGGCCGGAAGTTTGACGGTAGGTCGGTACTGGCAAAATCAGTGGCAGGTGATACCCATTTCAGCATTCAATCTTACTTGATCCACAAATATTTCCATAAACATGCTACAAAATGAAGTGAAAATTAAGACACGCAACTTTTTTGTATTTTCAATATATAATGAAAAATAAGTAAAATGCCGACATCTTTTCCGGGGGAAATTTGCCAACATGACTCGGACATCGGCATTGGCATTTGCCAACATGACTTGGATATCGTCATTGGCATCTCTCAAGCTCTGATGCAAAGTTTTCAAGTGCAGATAGTAGCATCTCCACCATTATTATCATCAAAAAAAAAAAAAAAAAAAAAATTAAAATTTTGTGCTTAGAAAGCATGTGGGACTAGTAGATGGGCAAATGCATTTCAAGTTAAAAGAGATTCTTCCTCCATCTTAATATTACAAAGTCTTCAAAAATGAGCAGAGCAAATTTCAATAATTTTGATGACGCGCACACACAAAAAAGAAAAAGAAAAGAAAAAAAAAGAGAGAGGCTTTTTGATAAGGTCTTCAGAACAATCCTTATTTATTTATTTATTTATGTTTTTGGGTACAATTAAGGCAGCTCATTTGTTATAGCCAGTGATGAATAGTTTGGAAGGAGAAGAGACAGAAGCTAAGGTGACATTGGCCAAATGAAGCCACAGCTGACCTAACAATGATATGCTAGAACTTGCCATATACCAAAGTCTGATGAAACCTCCTAACTTGAGTCGCATGGGATCCGGTGACCAGACATGATCAAAGCATCTAACAGGCCATTTGGGCCCCACCCAACACATTGGACATCAGTTACCAGAAAAGCACACAAAAGAAGAAGTTATGGCCGAGGTTCTGTGAGATCACCTAAGATTCTATAGTGATATTATCATCTCATTATAATAAGTAAACACCTTTTTTTTTATTGGAACAATAAGTAAACGCCTGAAACAACTTGAGGTAGGCCTGGAGGGAGGCGGCGGAGCGGAGCCGCTCGTTTGTACGCCCACCACGGGCTCAACCCGCAGTATACAATTATAGAATATTTCAACTTATTTCTTATAAAAATATGCAATGCATAGGGGGCCAAGCATCAAATGCCGCTCTGAGAAACAAATATACTAAGGCCCCAATTGCTTTCGAAGGGTTGAATAGAGGAAAGCGGGCATGCAACTTGATGCAAGAGCTTATGAAGCAATGATAATGATGGAGAGAATGCGTCAAATTCTTGACTAGTGACCCTTTTCAACATATATTATGAAAAATTATTTAACGTCGTAGATGTTTGTAAGGTGGGATATCTTGGCAAATGAGTACAAGTAAGATTCCATCATATCTCATATGTCTCATATGTCTTGTGATTTTAAGAAATCAATTGAAGGGTCAACTAGCTCTTTGGGGACTCTTAAAGCACCATCTCGCGACCTTTATGAGGCCAAAAAGGCATCATCATGAAGCCTACTATATGTCAATAGAGATACATATATATAATGGGCAAATGTGTTTGATAGATATGAGCAAGACCAAACTTGACCAAGACCTGAAACTTGTGGTGGTGAATGGGCTAGTCCTAGAATCAAACCCTTGCTGCAATTGCATCAGCTGCAGGACTCGGAAAGATTAAACTCATTTTTGATTAGAAGTGATCAAAAAAATAGTTTAAGAAGTTTCTTCCAAATTATAGATTGACCAAGCCAAATTCAATAAATGGGTTCAGAACGAGCCCGAAGGATATAGACAGGTCTAAATGGTGCCCCAGTGTTGTAGTTGTCTTGAACAACAAAAACAACCAAACTTAACCCAATGTGAACCAGCCTATCTATGCCCATATAAAAAAATAAGAACCAATCTTTTTCAGGGTGTGCATTTTTAGAGTATTGTATCCCTCGAGGTAACTTGGGTCAACTAATTGGCACCCTTTCTTAGAGGTCATGGATTTGAAACTAGACATAGCCATAGCATTTCTCCCTATTTCCTAATAGACAAAAATATATATGAAGTCAACTTGTGCGGGGTCTAGAAAACGTTTCAAATGTCCTAATCATTGTTCAACGTCTCTAACTATATGGTTTAAAAGTATTAAACTTCTAAACAAACGAAATAACTAAAAGTATTAGCAATCAAGTTGGCCAAGTTAATGCAACAAGAGGTGGGAGAAAATAGAAGTCATATGGGTGTGTCAATCTTTCATAATCCCATCATGTGCCAAAACTTTCAAATAAAAAAATCTACCGACGAATCACCATGGGGTGCTCGTTTTCTGCATATAAAAAATTTTGCATGCTGCAAGGCACCAAGGAATTGGCATAACCAGCAGAAATTAGTGCAATCCCCTGTTGCCAAACTGAGGAGCGTCTCAAAGCATCGTCCCACATCTTCAAGTAGCGTGAATACAGTAGATAACGTAGTTTTGGTTAGAATTTTTTATATGTATACTTTTTTAAATAATTAAATTTATATAAATATTTTTCAAAATTAATATATGTATGTACACTCTCATGAAATATTTTTTTTTGCATATATATCCATATCATCTAATACCGTTAAAAATTAACGGTTTAAAATTAAAATGACTAAAATATCCTTATGGATAGATGTACAAAAAGAAAAATTTATATGAATATATATGCAAATAGTAATTTTATGAGGGTGTTCACATAAATTTGAATATTTGAAAGGGTATACATGCAAAAAATCCTTAACATAAATACACCTCTCTTGATTTGTTAATTCTTTCTTTATTCTAATAAAAAAAAATTAACATATACAGCTAAAATAATAAAGTTACTTAATTTATTAATTTACATAGATAAAATAATCTTTTTATCAAATGATAGATCAAAATTATTTTATCTAAAAAATAAATAAATCATAGCCATCCATGTTTCCTCTAATGTGTAATAACATGCTTCTAAAAAAAATATCTAAATCTAATATTAGATGAATAGCTTATACATTTATATAGAATGGACATAGTTGTAGATTTGGACATTATATAACAATAAAAATTTATAATCTTATTATATTTTATTTTAAAAATTTTTATCAAAAATATCTTTGTGAAGTGTATAAGGTATATCATGTTGTTATAAGATGGATATAATCGTCCCATCTTACATAAAAATAAAATAAAATATAATATTTTAATATATAAAATATTATATAATATCATCATTGTGTTGTTATATTATGTAATATGTTATTATATTGTAAGGTAAGAGAACCTGAATCTATCTAGATGAAATAGATAAAAATTAAATTAAAATTTTTTGCATGTATATCCTTGTAAACATTCAAATTTGCATGAATATCCTCATGAAATTGCTATTTGTATATATACACTTATAAATTTTTTTTTGCATATCTATCCATAAAGATATTTTAGTCATTTAAATTTTAAATCATTAATTTTTAAACGATGTTAAATGATGTGGGTACATATATAAAAAAAAGAAGAAGGGTATACATACAAAATAAGTATTTTATCAGGTATACATATAAATATCAATTTGAAAAGGATATTCATGCAAATTTGAATTTTTAGGGATGTATGCATGTAAAAAATCCTTTTGGTTAGTTTCACATTGACTTCCATAAAGTAATATATATTTATACTATTGTGGATGTTATCTGTTGTCTGACCCAACGTCTCCGAATTATAACCAAGAACTCACTGACAGACTAGCCTCAGACGTCGAAGAGAGATTTGAGGAACTGAGGTGAAACAACTATATGCCATCAGCTTCTGTCTGCCCCCTCTGGTCGAATGCTCGCCGATCCTGAGTTTAGGACCCTTCAATAACAAAGATGTCGAACGATCCACACCAACCCCCAATTTTGGTCAATTTAATCATGTGGACAGTCTCTAAAACTATCTAGACAACTCTTAGAATGTGGGTACGACCCGTGACTAATACCCATGACTAACAATCTTGATGCATAGGTTAGTGGACGGATCTCAATCCTAACAGCATGTCAAATTGTGACCTAGTGGCTTAGAAAATTAAGACCGAATGGCCTATCAGGCTCCGGCATAACAACATACGACTTCATTTGTACATAAAGAGATAATAAAGGGATCCTTAAGTAAGTATACTCCAAAAGACGCTTATATGCCCTTGTCCTCCCATTTTTCTTTCTTCATTGTTTTCAAACTTCGACTGACTTAAATGTCGGAGGATCTCTCATCGAAAAAATCTCTCGATAAGTGTGAACATTTTTTACAGGTTCTCTTTGGCTTTTTGGTCCCTGGACAACAATCGATCTCAGCCACATCTACTTTAAATTGGAGTTTTGCAGCAATATATATATATATATATATATATATATATATATATATATATATATATATATATATATATATATATATGTCATGCCCCCGATCTGAGATTGTGAATCGAGGGTCGCGGCAACCGCCGCATACTCATGAAGAACTCTCTCCATAAGCATGCAAGGCATCTCATCACGATATCAATACATCACAGCGGAATAAATTCAAATAATTATTATTCAACTGTAATTCAAGTAATTAAATCAAATGTTTTACATCCAATAAAATTTTTCTAAAACAATAGATCTAAATTCAATGAAGTTGACAATGCTAATCTCGCTTCTAAAAGCTCTGTCCCAATATTTCTTCCCACACTCGAAATTAATTATCTGAATCTGAAAAATAGAAAGAAAGGTAACGAGCTAGACAGCCCAGTAAGTAACAAGTATCTCTACCAGATATTTCAGATATTATATAATTTTCAAGAATAATGCTGCAAATAAACATAAGAGTATATTTCATGCTGATTTAATACAAATCAAATATTTTCAAATATTCACATATAATATAATTATAAATTTGATTCGATTCAAAACATTCGTAACTCAACAGCCTTGACTATGACCAACGTTTAACCCCCATTGGCGGGGTCCATATGATACCAGCGCACAACCCCCACTGGCAGGGTCCACAAATACCAGCGCACAACCCCCACTGGCAGGGTCCACAAACACCAGCGCACAACCTCCACTGGTAGGGTCCACAAATACCAGCGCACAACCTCCACTGATAGGGTCCACAGAAACATAGTTAGGCTGAGAGCATAAATCCGATCTGTATCAAAACACTTTGTACCATAATATATCATAATCTTTCACTAAACATGTGCATAAATCGATATACCATAATATTTCAAAAGCACTTTTCTTTCAAAACATAATTTCATAAATCATGCATAATTTCAGAGAATAATTATTTATTTTCAGAATAAATATAAAATATCTCGAGAAGATGATTCATTACTTACCTTTCACGGAGCATTGAATGAATAGATCAACTAACTTCTAGGAGATTCTTCCGTGCCTATTATCCAAAATTATATTTTTACATTAATTTTAATTCAAAATTAAATCTAACAAATCTCAAAATCAAAACCTTACTTAAAATCAACTCTTCGCTAAACTCGATCAAAATCATCAATGAAGCCTTCCACTTCGCTAATCCTAGAGGAATAACTTTAGAGAGAGAGAGATCCATCAAGAGAGAGAAACAAGCTAGAGAGAAAAAATTCTAGAGAGAAAGTAGAGAGAGAAAGTCTAATTCCAGAGAGAGAAAGTCAAGGTTCAGACTGAAAGAAGAGAGAGGAGAGAGAGAAACTCTCTCTATCATCAATTTTATTTTTATTTATTTATTTATTTATTTATTTACTTACTTATATATATATATATATTTATTTTTATTATTACTATTATTTTTTTTTTCTTTTCTTTTCTTTTCTTTTTCTTCTTTTTCTTCTTTTTCTTTCCTTTTCTTTTTCTCTTTTTCCTTCTTTCTCTTTTATTTTTTTTTCTTCTTTTTCTTTTTCTTCTTTTTCTTCTTTTCTTCTTTTTCTTGGTTCTTCCCGTGCCGGAACAGGGGACGGTGTGGCCCATCCTTGGCCGGGCCGTTCAGGCCACGGCCGTCGTGGCGGAGGCCGGCGGCAGACAGGGGCCACTCCCCCGGTCACGGAGGAGCGTGGCCGGTGATCGATTCCGATCGTCGGCGCCGGAAAATCCAAGGAAAAAGGCCCAAAAACAGGGTCTCTTTCCCGACGGAAAATCGGCGACTCTCGTCACCGGCAGCCGCGCACAGGAGCATGGGAGGAAGGAGAAGAAAGAGGGGAAGAAGAAGGAGACTCACCTCGGCCTCCGGTGACCTCGTCGGCGGGCAATCACAACGAGAAGCAAAACGGTGTCCGCGGCTCAACTTCGGGAAAATCGGAGGGAAGGAGAGAGGGAAGAGGCCGATATTCGGTCTCAAGGGAGAAGGGTATTCTTATAGGGAACCCTAGGACTCCGAGGGGTCCTAGGAGTCCGATCTTGCCCGGGTCTCGTCGGAGAAGAAGACTCCTATCGGGAGTCTTCTTCCCGATTTGATCCCCTGTTTTTTTTTTTTTTTTTCGTTTTGGGCTTTGGTCTGTTGGGCTGGGCTTGGTTGGGCTGGGTTTTGGGCTATAACATTCTTCACCCCTAAAAAAAATTTCGTTCTCAAAATTTTTCATACCTGTCACCATTGTATTGGAAGCCTGTGGATTCTGTTGAGAAAGCGCATAAACTCTTCCATGATTTTTAGAAATCTGTCCACCACCCCTATGTTGTCCTTCATAAGTTCTTTGGCCAACTTGATTTTTAGTATTTAGCGGGCAGCTAGCAATTTTATGATCCATCTAACCACATTTGAAATAAGCACCTGTAATCCAATAGCAATCCTTGTCTGCATGATTTTTGCCATATCTGGAGCATGGCTCACCATCAATCTGTTGAGTCTTATTGTCTACTGCTCCCTTAGTTGATCTTTTTGATATTTTTATTATTTTGCCCTTGTGTATCATTTAATTTTGCTCTCTTTCTTTGCTTTCTTTCCCTTTCCATGCGTTCTTCATTGACTTCCCTTTCAATTATTAGTGCTTTGTTTACCACGTCGGCATAAGTTGTCAATTCATATGGAACCACTTATTTTCGAATCTCAGTTCTCAGTCCCATCTCAAACTTGTGAACACGTTCTTGCTCACCATCTACTAATCTCGGAGTAAATTTTGCTAACTCTGTAAATTTTGCTTCATATTCAGTCACACTCATACCCTTTTGCTTCAAATAAATAAACTCTTGTTCTTGTCATTCTACGGGGAGGCATGATAACCTTGTAGTAGTAAAACCTTATTAGATTCATTGATCTATTTGTTAGGATGGGTTTATTATGATGCTCATACTCTAACGTCCCAGTATTCCTAATGTCTACCCACCTACACTCATATTATGTTAAATTCTATGTGTCATAATTTATCCACTTATGCTCTGATACCATATTAATTGTCACGCCCCCGACCCGAGATTGTGAATCGAGGGTCGCGGCAACCGCCGCATACTCATGAAGAACTCTCTCCATAAGCATGCAAGGCATCTCATCACGATATCAATGCATCACAGCGGAATAAATTCAAATAATTATTATTCAACTGTAATTCAAGTAATTAAATCAAATGTCTTACATCCAATAAAATTTTTCTAAAACAATAGATCTAAATTCAATGAAGTTGACAATGCTAATCTCGCTTCTAAAAGCTCTGTCCCAATATTTCTTCCGACGCTCGAAATTAATTATCTGAATCTGAAAAATAGAAAGAAAGGTAATGAGCTAGACAGTCCAGTAAGTAACAAGTATCTCTACCAGATATTTCAGATATTATATAATTTTCAAGAATAATGCTGCAAATAAACATAAGAGTATATTTCATGCTGATTTAATACAAATCAAATATTTTCAAATATTCACATATAATATAATGATAAATCCGATTCGATTCAAAACATTCGTAACTCAACAGCCTTGACTATGACCAACGTTTAACCCCCATTGGCGGAGTCCACATGATACCAGTGCACAACCCCCACAGGCAGGGTCCACAAATACTAGCACACAACCCCCACTGGCAGGGTCCACAAACACCAGCGCACAACTCCCACTGGCAGGGTCCACAAATACCAGCGCACAACCCCCACTGGCAGGGTCCACAGAAACATAGTTAGGCTGAGAGCATAAATCCGATCTGTATCAAAACACTTTGTACCATAATATATCATAATCTTTCACTAAATATGTGCATAAATCGATATACCATAACATTTCAAAAGTACTTTTCTTTCAAAACATAATTTCATAAATCATGCATAATTTCAGAGAATAATTATTTATTTTCAGAATAAATATGGAATATCTCGAGAAGATGATTCATTACTTACCTTTCACGGAGCACTGAATGAATAGATCAACTAACTTCTAGGAGATTCTTCCGTGCCTATTATCCAAAATTATATTTTTACATTAATTTTAATTCAAAATTAAATCTAACAAATCCCAAAATCAAAACCTCACTTAAAATCAACTCTTCGCTAAACTCGATCAAAATCATCAATGAAGCCTTCCACTTCGCTAATCCTAGAGGAATAACTTTAGAGAGAGAGATCCATCAAGAGAGAGAAACAAGCTAGAGAGAGAAAATTTTAGAGAGAGAAAGTAGAGAGAGAAAGTCCAATTTCAGAGAGAGAAAGTCAGGGTTCAGACTGAAAGAAGAAAGAGGAGAGAGAGAAACTCTCTCTCATCAATTTCAATTTTTTATTTATTTATTTATTTATTTACTTACTTATATATATATATATATTTATTATTATTATTATTATTATTATTTTCTTTTCTTTTCTTTTCTTTTCTTTTTCTTCTTTTCTTTTTCTTTCCTTTTCTTTTTCTCTTTTTCCTTCTTTCTCTTTTCTTTTTTTTTTTCTTCTTTTTCTTTTTCTTCTTTTTCTTGGTTCTTCCCGTGCCGGAACAGGGGACGGTGTGGCCCATCCTTGGCCGGGCCGTTCAGGCCACGGCCACCGTGGCGGAGGCCGGTGGCAGACGGGGGCCACTCCCCCGGTCATGGAGGAGCGTGGCCGGCGATCGATTCCGATCGCCAGCGCCGAAAAATCCAAGGAAAAAGGCCCAAAAACAGGGTCTCTTTCCTGACGGAAAATCGGCGACTCTCGTCGCCGACAGCCGCGTACAGGAGCATGGGAGGAAGGAGAAGAAAGAGGGAAAGAAGAAGGAGACTCACTTCGGCCTCCGGTGACCTCATCGGCGGGCAATCACGACGAGAAGCAAAACGGTGTCCGCGGCTCAACTTCGAAAAAATCGGAGGGAAGGAGAGAGGGAAGAGGCCGATGTCCGGTCTCAAGGGAGAAGGGTATTCTTATAGGGAATCCTAGGACTCCGAGGGGTCCTAGGAGTCCGATCTTGCCCGGATCTCGTCGGAGAAGAAGACTCCTATCGGGAGTCTTCTTCCCGGTTTGATCCCCTGTTTTTTTTTTTTTTTCGTTTTGGGCTTTGGTCTGCTGGGCTGGGCTTGGTTGGGCTGGGTTTTGGGCTATAACAATATATATATATATATATATATATATATATATATATATATAATTATTTTTAATAAAATATAAGATTCTCCAACGATCGAAGACACAAAAACAAGCCAGGGGATTTTTTTTTTTTTTTGGAGTGAAATGGGCCGTTGGTTTCTGCATCAAATCCCGAAAGAAATCCACAAAACAGAAAAGTTCAATTTTTTTATTTGCTTGCTTTGCTAGTGTTCGATGGCTTTTATTGAACATTTGTTTTGTAGCTCACCTTTTCAGTGAGGGGTTAAAAATTTCCAATTAAGATGAATGGCAACTATTTTTTATATCTTTAGTTTCTCATTCACGACAACCAACCAATAAAAAATACCGTCATGGAAGAATTATTTTTTCACCTGTAAACAAGTTGCAGAAAATTGTGGAGTATACGTTGTTTTGTTGTTGACACGGAACATTTGACCGCATGTAAGTTTTCTGTTACCTATCCAAAGCATTACCTAAAGCACTTTTCTATCCCTGGCCGGTAAAGAAACATTTAACTTATCTAGCATATCTTTTTTTGGAAGGAGAACTAAAAAGTAGAACAAAGGAAACGACATTTAACATAAAGTCAAGACAACAACAATTACCTGCAAAGATATGCAAACGCAATCATTGACGTAAGCAACCATGTGGCTTGTTTTCAAAATTTCTTCTCGAAAAAGAATTGGAAAATAAGGTTGTTGATACTAATATTTTTTGTAGTACAAGATCTCTCTGGCTGACGGTCCTTTACGGTGTTTTTACCACAAAAGTCAAAATCAAAATATGAAAGTATTTTCAGAATCTCTACTTTCAAATTATGGAGAATATGATTGAAAACATAAAAAGTGAGAACTCAATCGATATTTTTAAGAATGGTGGTATCGAGATGCCTGTATCAACCAAATTCGTGAAAGGCAGGATAGACAAATCATGGTTGGTTTGAGAAGGTAATTGTCTGATGTTGATTCCGAAAAGATTGGAATCAAAAAGGGATTGCAGTTTGGGTTGTAAAGCCAAAATTTGTTGGAATATTGATTAAGGTAGCTGGAATGGAGAAATTACATGCAGCAAGGCTATCGGCTTTGAGAGGTAACATGATGTTATGCTCCACTGGATTGCATGATGTTTAGCATTTTCTTAAAAGAAAATAAATGTTAGGGTTTGAGTTATATCTTTCGTGCAAAAGAATAATCTATTTTTTTTTCATGGTGTTGCCCATCAGATCATACTCCATATGGATCTCAAGGCATTCTGAATCTTTTCATTCATCTATTTGCATAACTCTCGAAGTAATGATTGTGCGGGTAGACGGTCAATTTATGCAGAGGAAGGTGAATTTTTTTTATTTTTGTACAAAAGATACAACCTTGTCTCTGAACTTTAAGGCTCAATGAGATATCCGCATATCATGATGCTTTAAGTCTGTTTCTCAGATTGGTGAGACCGATCTCTGGTTGGCACGTCCTAAATCGGTTCAGATGGTGAAGGAAACCAAAGATTACTGACTCCTCCGTTGAACCCAAAATCTTTCTATCAAATTTTTTATTATCAACTCTAATTTACTTTTAATAGCAATGTAATATAGGGTGCGGATGCAGTGGACCATACAGTATGCTACCCACTGAATCCAGCCAACCATTAGGTGCCACGTTGCCCAAATTCCAAACCATTGTAACGGAGAGAAGGCTTCCGTTTTCTCTCGTAAATTAATAAAAATAAAAGCTTGCGTGGCGGGATGGAGAAACAAAGCCTTCGGTGTTACTTATTTCCTTTTTATTTCTTAGAAGACACGTGAGAAAACGGAGGTTTCCCTCCGTTTGCTGAGTTAAAGAAGAGTTCACGCGTCGTGCATCGAATCCGCGCCCATTATTTGTATTTCGTTTTCTTCTCTCATTTTTAAGCACCCCCTTCGCTATATAAACCCCCCCATTCCCCTCCTCACACGACATTCTGTTCTCTTCTTAATATCTCTGAGACAGGGGAGGTTCTCTTTCTTCTTCTTCTTCTGGTCTCTTTTTTTTTGCTCCTAGCTGCCATGTCTCTGCTCTCAAATCTCCTCAACCTTAACCTCTCCGATTGCACGGAGAAGGTCATTGCCGAATACATATGGTTTGCCCTTCCTCTCCCCTCTCTGTCTCTCGCTCTCTCTTCTCCTCTGTTTCTCTTTTTCTCTCCCTCGTTTGGTTTTCTATCCGATTATTTTCTTTTGGATGGTGCTCTGTTGTTCCTTTCTATAATTGCACTTTGTTTTGCTATGGATCTCTGATTAAGGGTATTGATATCCCGCTATGGTTTTCCTCCATTTTGATCTGTTAGTGCTATATTATCTCCCCTTTTGCGTTTTCTCTATTGGATATTCTTGCTTTACTTATAATTGAGTTTTGTTTGCTATAAACCTCTAAAGTAGTCGGTAAGAAATTTGATTTGGTTCATTTTATACTCCATTTTTATCTCTTCTCCTTTTTATTATCTGGGTAATGTGCTGTCACTCTGTTTTTTACGTTTTGTCTTGGCATAGATTTCTAGCAAATTGATGTGGACATCAAGTTTGGTCCATCCCCTTCTTGGCCTGTTCTCGTGATCCCTGTTTTTAGTTTCTTCTCTTACTCTCATTTGGGGTGGTTTTCCGCTTCTTCTTCTTCCTTCTTCCTTTTTTTTTTTTTTTTTTTTTTTTTTTTTTTTTGTGTGTGTGTGAGTGTGTGTAAACCTTTATTATGCGTTCCATATTTTTAAGCTTTGTTGGGTAGAAATTCACTAGTCTAATAGAGTGATCAACTGCACCATTGTCTTTGCTCATTTCTTCAATGGGTTTATTGTGCGTGTTATGTTTAATCTAGCTAATATTATATCCAACAGGGTTGGAGGATCTGGTATGGACATCCGGAGTAAAGCAAGGGTATATTTTACAATCCTTAAAATTTATTTAAATTGAACATATTTTGACCACTAAATATGTTTTTTTGTTTAAAATTGATCAGTCCATTTGATATATATAATTTCATTTAACAGACGCTCTCAGGGCCTGTCAGTGATCCCAGCAAGCTTCCAAAGTGGAATTACGATGGTTCAAGCACGGGTCAAGCTCCTGGGGAAGACAGTGAAGTGATTCTATAGTGCGTTCCCATATTCCACCTTATTTTTGGTTTTTATTAATTTTTCTTCATTGGTTTTGGTATTTATATCCTCTATGCATCTGCGCTAATTTTGTCGATGTGTTCTTGTAGTCCTCAAGCCATTTTCAAGGACCCTTTCAGGCGGGGGGACAACATTCTGGTAAGAATTATTTTATTTCAAATTATCATTATAAGTAATCTTGTTTCTGTTGAATTTTGTGATATTAGTTTTCTCATGGAATTTTCCATGTGTTGTATGATATGAATTTTATGGTTATAAGCTGTTTGGATTCTTTTTAGATAAATTTCTTTCTTTTACTTAAATCATCATTTCCCTTTCGAATAAGTAGGTCATGTGTGATTGTTACACACCTGCTGGCGGGCCGATTCCCACCAACAAAAGATACAATGCTGCTAAGATTTTCAGCCACCCTGATGTTGCTGCTGAAGAACCTTGGTATCACTTTTATGTCTTCTTACTGTTTATGATGTTTAATTATCTTTAACCTTTTCTTCTTTCTTGATGATTTTGTATTTTATGTTAATGGGCTGGTTCTTTTTGTGGTTCCTCTCCTTTAACTGGAACAGGTATGGAATAGAGCGATGATTTTGTATTTTATGTTAATGGGCTGGTTCTTTTTGTGGTTCCTCTCCTTTAACTGGAACAGGTATGGAATAGAGCAGGAGTATACTCTTCTTCAGAAAGATGTGAAATGGCCTATTGGGTGGCCTGTTGGAGGCTATCCTGGTCCTCAGGTAATTATTTTCTACCAACTTGCGGTGAATCATTCAACTTTCTTATTTTTATGTTGCTTTTCATCTTTTTATGGTTTTTGGTTTATGCTTGATATATGTTCTGCTGTTCTCTTAGAGAATTAGTAGAATCTTATTGACGCCTTGTGCATTTCTTGATGCCTTGTGCATTTCTTTCCTTTGAAAATTTGTATACTAAGCACTTCTATTCCATGACTCTTTTGTTTTATTGTTAAATTTTTGATGTTCACACCTTGTATGTTGAAGCTTGTCATTTCTGGTTATCTTTATTACAGATATAATGGCTACTTCTGAATTTTTTATTAATTTTTCTTCTTGTGCCATATATAACCACCCAGAATCTAATCCAAAAAGACTAGTCGGAAGGTATTATTTGGATTCCTTGATCCTGTATAAGTACCCAAGATTTTTCTAGCAAATAACTGATGTGGGACTAAATACATGTCCGCATGGATCCTCACACTATGTTTTTCAAATTTTCTACTGTTTGCTTAATGTTATATATCTTGCAGTGTTTTTTTTTTTCTAGTTCTTTGCTGATTTGCTTTAGATTTTAACATTGTTCTCATCATTATTGAATGTATAGATAAGTTTTTTTCACTTAATGCTTTCTCCTTGCACCAAAGCAGATTATGTGTAAGTCTTTCAGTATAGAGGATCACACAGTGAGTGTTTCTGTGACATGCTTAACCTTATCAACTTGTACTAATGAATATGGATCTGTATCAGGGTCCATATTATTGTGGTATTGGTGCAGAAAAATCTTTCGGGCGTGACATAGTCGACTCCCATTACAAAGCCTGTCTTTATGCAGGGATTAACATAAGTGGTATCAATGGAGAAGTCATGCCAGGACAGGTAAGATTTTTGATATTTTCTTTCACGCTCTTCAGTTGGAAAAGCTTTAGTCATCTTTCGACATCATATCTGGACATTGTTATCTGTACAGTGGGAATTTCAAGTTGGTCCTGCTGTTGGCATCTCTGCTGCTGATCAATTATGGGTTGCTCGCTACATACTGGAGGTAAACGCGGATGTTCAATCAATCAATATATTTATATATATATATATATTCCTTACACAGGGTATCTCATATGAATAATGGACAGGCATATGCTAGTTTTGATTCCATAGAACCTAAAGCTAGCTATCTAGTTACCAAAATTCTAATAGCATGTTGCTTCTTTGATGTGAACAGCGAATCACTGAAATTGCGGGCGTGGTGCTTTCCTTTGATCCAAAGCCAATTCAGGTAAGATTGGCTTTCTTCTTTTCTTTGCCAGATGTTGTTCTTTTGACTTTGTTTTGTATTTTTTATTTTCCAGGGATTGAAAAAGGAATCTTGTAAAAATAAACAAAAGTCTTTCCATTTTATATCAATGTCATTGTGCTTTTCTGATGTTTTAAGTTGCCTCTTGAATGTGTGGTGCTACTAGGGTGATTGGAATGGTGCTGGTGCTCACACAAATTACAGGTAATATAATTCACAGTGAATGATATGTGGAAGATGCCTACTGCATTTGCTACCACTTCAGATCTTTTTAAAGGAAAGGGAGGGACATCCTTTTCCATATCTGAAGGTTATGTTGATGTATTCTCTTATTTTGTCTGTGGCTATTAGCACCAAGACCATGAGAAGTGATGGAGGGTATGAAGTCATAAAGAAGGCAATTGAAAAGCTTGGCTTGAGGCACAAGGAGCACATTGCTGCCTATGGAGAAGGTAACGAGCGCCGGCTTACCGGACGACATGAGACTGCTGATATCAACACCTTCGTCTGGGTATGCATGTCTTACAACTTTCCTGTTCAGAAAAATCCTTCACAAGAGCATAAATTTTAATCTTTGTCTCATGGTTGGCAGGGAGTTGCGAACCGCGGGGCATCCATTCGTGTTGGCCGTGATACTGAGAAGAATGGCAAAGGTTAACAATGTTGCTCAATTAAATCTATTTTTCTTTTTGCTGTTTGTTTTGCTTTCCAATCTCAGGCTAGTGAGTTCCCTTTTCTTCTATCATCAGGATATTTTGAAGACCGAAGGCCGGCTTCCAACATGGACCCTTATGTGGTCACATCAATGATTGCAGAGACTACCATCCTCTGGAAATCTAATTAATAATGAGAGGCCTGCACCTTCTGTTGGATTCTATCATATTGCATGGCAAAATTCTCTCATCTCTTCATATGTACTTCAGTTGGTGTTCTGGTTGTGGTAGTAGTTTGGAGTCATTGCTCTATACTGGGAGAGAGTAGGAAGGCAAAGAGTTTTGCCTATACTTGGTTGTTTTCACTGCTTGATATTTTCAATCTGTGATGTCAGTAATAGCAGGAACTAATGGATCTTAATAACATAAATGCTCTCTCTCAAGTCTGAAAGCAGATCCTAATTGTTCGTTTGCAGTGTGATGCTTTAAAATTTGCTGTGGATGACAGTCAAATGCATCCATGAAATTACTTGTGGTAATCTTGATTTTTGGTTGTTGAGTTGGCAAGTCGTTCACTGGAACTCACTCGGATCCTTGCATTTTAGTTTTGCTTGCTGTTATCCAATGAGAAAGGCAACTTTTTATATAATTAATATAATGATGACTTTCCTTTATGAACTGATCTGCATTGTCTTTTTGTTTTTTTTCTTTTAAAAAAATTTCCTCATTTTCTTCAACATTGATTAATTATATGACCATCGAGAAACCATTTTACTTGTTCTCTTTTCTCTGTTGAAATAACTCAGATGAATGAATTTTTTATCATAAAAATTTTTTTCTTTATTTCTTTTCAATGGATTTTACTTTCCTAAATTGATCAGGAAAAAAAAAAATAATAATATTTATGTCAGTTATTTTAATCTAGTATATAGAAAAATTTAGCTGTTTTCCATTTTTTATTTTATCCAAATCAAATTTTAATATGAAGCAAGGCATGAATAATTAAAAAAATATTTTTTCCCCACATGAATTTATCTGATTAGTTATTTGGTAGCATATGGGAAGGTATTTGTTTGCATGACTGGCTTTAAAAAAAGGAAAAATGATAACTAGGATCTGCTAATGCCTGTATCTCAGATGCAAGGACCCCTTTGGCGTGTGATTACTGCGCAATTCTCCGCAAAATATAATTACATTGCCTCCCTCCCCCATTCTTGCATTACTTTCATACATCTTTCCGGCTGTTTTATGTAGCTTCCTGTTCTGTTTTCAGCATAACAGCAATTGCTATATATGTTGAAAATAGTTTTATTCATTTGGTGCAATTCTATACGTTGTTTCAAGTTCGATATTCCTGAGGCGTTCCCCAATGTTGAAACTTATATGGTAAATGTGGAAAACCAGCCAAATGTTGGTGTTTAAAAGGATGGAAATTTTGGGGAAAAAAATTAAAAAAAAATGCACAGTGTTACTTGATATATTTGTGTGTTGGTGCTTGTGAAAACAGCAGCTCAGCAAGGAACAAAAACAATAAAAAATGGTTTGAGTATTTTGAGGAGGCATGCATGATTTGCTGAACTAATCTGTCATTAAAAAAATTAGTTAATAATTGCAAAAGCGTCGAGAATATTACAATCAAACAATAAATATGCTTGTAATATTAGGTCTTATCTATACAGTATACACAAACTCTCACCAAGATACCCCGTATGTCAATTCTTATAGCATTTCTGGAAGTCGTAATTTTAAACTAAAAGAAGGAACATATAATTTGTCGAATAATTGTGGTGGTAGTTGTTTTGTGGCAGCATCTTCTTTGGAAACTAAAGCCAATCTGTCACGCCCCCGACTCAGAATTGTGGATCGAGGATCATGGCAACCGCCGCATACTCATAGAAAACTCTTTCCATAAGCATGCAAGGCATCTTATCATATTATTCTAAAACAACAGTAGAATAATTAGTCAATAATTTAAATCCGAAATATAACGATCTAAATTTTTTCTTCAATGTCTCAATAAATTCAACAATGATTTATAGGCTTTACATTAAATTCAATAAGACTTTCAACCGAAAATAAAAGTATAGAGATTCTGCTTCTGATCACTCTTCCATTCATATCTTATATCATCTTAATTCCTCAACATCTGTAAAAACAGTAAAATAGGAGGTAATGAGCTAAACAGCCAAGTAAGCAATGATCACTTCTCAACAAATTTCATCAGACATTTAAGTAAATAATCATTTATATAAAATAAGCATATAGAGTTCATCAATTCGAAATCAATTTCAATTATGCAACATAATTCATGCCAAATTCATTTTTTTTTCGAAAATTCAAGTTTCTTTCCAGATTTCAATTTCTTTCGTTCTTAAATTCTTTTCGTCAACCATGAGCTACGACCATATTTTTCCTATGGCAGGGTCATAACACTGCGTATCTTCTTGCGGTGAGCTGCGAATCATCTGGCAGTAAAATCCTTCGGAACCGCTGGTCTCTCTGGCGGTTTGTCGCTGGTCTCTCTGGCGACGTAAATCTTCAGGACAAATCAATTGCCAACGTATATGTCCTCATTGACGGGGTCCTTTACATAGTCAGGTTGTCAATTCATAATGTTTCTTATATCATAATTCTTCATAAATCATATTTCATATTCTAATTTTTGATAATAAAACATATAATCATGTAGTATCGAAATCAATCAATATTGCATCATGAAATCAATATGTTCAATCATGCTTCATCATAACATTTCAAATAAGATATTTTCATAACAAAATACCATTCATCCAATTCATGCATCGTTTCACAAATCATGTCAGAAAAATATATTATAATTTATCGATAAATCTAGAAAAAGTAAAACATTACTTACCTCGAATGCATTCCAATAAATCCACATAATTCTATAAATTTTCTTTCAAAAATTTTGTTCGTAGATCATATCGCGATATCCCATGATCAAATATCCACAATCCTATACAGAATCAATTTCAATAATTAGAAAGAATACGAATACCATATTTCAACGATTTAGATTGTGTCCGATCATCTAATTTCATCTAATCAAAATCTAATTGGGACCTAAACGATCCAAAGTTTGACTATCAGATCAAATCGGATAAGAAGTGATAGGACCGAGATTTCTTCATCGATTTCATAAAATCAAGTGGAGAGAGAAAATCAGAGGAGAGAGAATTCATGAGGTATAATTCGAATTGATCAGGTGACACAATCCAACATTACGATTGGTCCAATATCTTGATTGGTGAAATCAACATGATCAAATCAAGTCATGGCTAGATCGGGATCATAGATGATTAAATCTAAAGATTCATGGTCTGATTAAGGTGGGTGCCAGTACGCTGTCTGACAACCATGGATCAGAGTTCTTCATTAGAATCAGATCAGGACTATTAAAATTTTTTTTTCATTCACTAACCTTTTTAGAGAGAGAATCAAGAGAGAGAGAATATTTTAGAGAAAAAAATTTTAGAGAGAGAAAATTCTAGAGAGAGAAAATTCATTTTGAATTCTTCAGACAATATGATTCAACAAATCCGATCGATCGGATCAAATCATGCTGAAATTATCATGTGGACAATTCAATAAAATTATGAGAAATAAAATCTAAAAATACCTGATCTGATCAAAGTAGATGTCGGTGTACCGTCCGACGATCCCAGATCAAAAATGCATCACTAGGATCATTTAAATTCATCATCATTCTTCTCAAAATTTTAGAAAATCTTAGGAGAGAGAAATAATCTAGAGAGAGGATTCTAGAGAGAGAAAATAGAGAAAGAAAGTCCGATTCTAGAGTGAGAAAATACTAGTTCAGGCTGAAGAAAGAGAGGGAAGAGAGAGAAACTCTCTTTCTCATATTTTATTATTTATATCATTATTTACTAATTAATTTAATTTATTTTTTTCTTTCTTCTTTTCTTTCTTTCTTTCTTTTTTTTCTTTTTCTTCACGAAAGAGAGAGGAGAGAAAATCCTATTTATTATTATTATATTATTATTATATTATTTTTTTTCTTTTTTTTCTTTTTCTTTTTTTTTTCTTTTTTTTTCTTTTTTTTTTCTTTTCTTTTTCTTCCTTCTTCTTCTTTTTCTTTTCTTTTTCTTTTTCCTTCTTCTTCTTTTTCTTTTCTTCTTCGGGCTCTTTCCTGGCCGAAACAGGAGACCAGCAAGTCCCCTCCTTGGAGTTCCGATCGGCGGCGCAGCCGGCATGGGGCAGCCGTCGGCAGGAGGGGGGCGGCTCAATGATAAGAGGAGGGCCAAACCAGTGGTCGGTGGTGACCATCGACGTCGGAAATCAAAGAAAAATGGACAAAAATAGAGGTTCTTCTGCAACAAAATCCGACGACTCCGTTCGCCAGCGAGCATGCACACCGGCACGAAAAGAAAAGGAGAGAAGAGAGGAAGGAGGAGGAGGCTCACATTCGGCACCGGTGAGGCTTTCCGACGAGAAATTGGACGGGCACAGGTCGAGTCTCTACGGTAGTTTTCCGGCGATTGCCGTCGACTGGGCTTAGGATCTTCGATGAGAGGGAGAGAGGAAGGTTCTCCTCCTTAAATAGAGCCGGAGGGAGCTCTTCTCCTCAATTTTTTTTTTGTTTGGGCTTTGGTGGGCTGGGATTCTTTACTCGGATCGGGCCATCACATTCTTTCCCTCTAAAAGAAATTTTATCCTCGAAATTTTTCTTGCTTGAGTCTTCATAGTTTCTTACTTGAATCTCATCCATAAATATTTCAATATTCTAATTCTTGATATAAAATTTATTCTTAAATTATTTTATAAGAAAAAAGTTAATACATCAAATATTGATCTGAAACAGAACCTTTCATTTTCTTATTTATCAAGACCAACATCTCAAAGATTTTTAATATTTCAAGAATTTCAAAATTATGCTCTCATTCCCTATAAAATAATGTTCAATACCTCATGACTAGATCAAAATCAAATCTATTTCTTGTGAATAGAAAAAAATCAATATCTTAATTCTTGAATAAAAATTTTATTTTTTATCATCATTTATTTATTTTTTAAAATATTATCCACTCTTAATTTCAACCCATCATAAGATAGGAAAAACATACTTATGTGAATCATATGATGACATCCCAATTAATCAAAATTTAAAAATATTTTCTCTTATTTATACTTTCAAAAGTTGAAGATTTATTATTTCAATCTCATTCTCGAACTTTTGATATTTTAACTCTCGATACAACTTCATCATTAAGTCATTTCATGAAGATCAATATCACCATTGTTGATTAAATCAATATCACTATTTCTAGTCATCGAAATTTTTTTACTCAAACCCTCAAACTCTTAAATATTATAATTCTTGAAGCAAATTTTATCATTAAGTCATTCCATAATAAAAATCAATAACTCAAAAATTGATCTAAATCAAAACTATATTTTTCTTATAATCAAAATCAATGTCTCTATTCTAAGTAAGTATATCAATTTTCTTTATCTAAACATTAACAACTCTTAATTAATCGATTCATTATCAAATTAAATTATAAATAACTCCAATCTATTTTTTGTAGAATAATCATCAATATCAATAGATAATCTCAATCTTTTTTATTCAGTCAGAGAAATAATAATAATCACAAGAGTCCAAACTTCAAATTTTATTATACCCTAGAGATAAATATTTGAGTATAATAATCTAAGATCGAAATTATTATTCGATAAACGATCTCAAATTCTTCCTAATAAATAGAGAATTATAAAATTTAATTCTAGGATAGAGAAAATTTATCTCTAAATATTCTAAATCTAAAATAAAAAATCAAGGATCCACTCATCCTAGAATTAGGATGCTAAATATTTTTGTAGCATAGTAGATGGAAGCACTACTTTTAAAAATCACATTAAGATATTTAAAATAATTTAAAATTTTTAAAATATTATTCTTTCTAATATCAATAAATTTTTTGTATCAAACTATATCATCTATCATAATTCTTTGACTTAAAGAATCAACATTTCTGACTTACTCAAAGTAATCCAGATTACCATGCTTCCGCTGCGCACTCTGATCTAACAATCAAAATTTCTTAGCTTCACCAAAAAAAATTTTGATCAAATTATTTCTTTATCTTATCAATAGAAAAGATCTAAAATTTTAAATTTCAATTGAAGTCAAAGATTAACTTTCGATTCTCATTCATACTTTTACTGGTGTACAATAATCTTGATTAACCCTTGAATCCAATATCATATTTAAACCATCATATAGATTTATTATAATCAATATGAATCAAATTTTAATTCTCATAACAATTCAATTTGATAATTTTCAAATCAAAAATCCTTATAAGTCAAGTCAATGAAAAAAAAAATCTTTTGATGCTCCACCAAATATGGACATAATCAGAATATATAAGAATTTCAAATCATTATTTCTGTTTTTCTAAAATTTCTATCATCAGGATCTTCAATATCTATCAAATATCCTTTCATAACAATCATACAAGCTTCAAAAAAATCAAATCTCCATTTAATAGTAGATTCAATTAGGGACCTCGTTAACAAAAGCAAAGGAACTCCATATCAATTCCTAAATCTAAAATTTCTAAATTGTAAATTCATATGGATCCCTTAATTTGAAATAAATATAAATCAGATCTTTTATCTTAATCTAAAGATATCAATTTTTTATTAACAACCTCAACAATAATATCAAAAAATATTTTGATCAACTTAGATACGAAATCTTTAAATTGAAATTTCATACACATCATGTAGTCTCCAAGAGACATAATAAGATCCATTATTTAGATCTAATGATAATGATTAAAGATTCCAGTATGATGAATATTCTACAACTTCATAATCGATTTCATCAATAAGAAATAGGTTTCTTTGCAATATCTCCAAATATGCATTCATCCTAATATGCCACTTTATATATGATCCACATACCAAGTTCACTTTCGATAAATATTCCAATCAAGCATCATAAAAAAAACTTTCTTAGCCCATTCTAGAACAATATTTTATTATCAAATCTTTATCTTGTCAATAATAGTCAACTTCTCAACTAGAAATAATATAATAGTATTATTCTCACATCGAATTTGAACTTACGATTCACTTGAATAATCAATGATCAAATTAATAACTATAATGCACAATAAAATTTTATGTCAATCCTTTTGTGATTACTTTCGATTAAGATCTCACTAATCATATCATGATCTATAGATTATCCATCATATTTCAAACTCCATATGTTATAATCTCTTGCGATCCTTTTATACATAATCTCAATGTTTAATTAAAATTTTTAAATATTTCTCCCACTACAATCATCAAAGATCTACACTATAATATCTCTGGTGTCTATCCACTTACACTCATTCTATATCTAATTCTATGTTTCATAATTCATCCACTTATGCTCTGATACCACTATTAATTATCATGCCCCCGATCCGAGATTGTGGATCGAGGGTCATGGCAACCGCCGCATACTCATAGAAAACTCTTTCCATAAGCATGCAAGGCATCTTATCATATTATCCTAAAAAAATAGCGAAATAATTAGTCAATAATTTAAATCCGAAATATAACAACCTAAATTTTTCTTTAATGTCTCAATAAATTCAACAATGATTCATAGGCTTTACATCAAATTCAATAAGACTTTCAACCGAAAATAAAAGTATAGAGATTCTGCTTCTGATCACTCTTTCATTCATATCTTATATCATCTTAATTCCTTAACATCTGTTAAAACAGTAAAATAGGAGGTAATGAGCTAGACAGCCCAGTAAGCAATGATCACTTCTCAACAGATTTCATCAGGCATTTAAGTAAATAATCATTTATAGAAAATAAGCATATAGAGTTCATCAATTCGAAATCAATTTCAATTATGCAACATAATTCATGCCAAATTTATTTTTTTTTTGAAAATTCAAGTTTTTTTTCAGATTTTAATTTCTTTCGTTCTTAAATTTTTTTCGTCAACTATGAGCTATGACCATATTTTTCCTGTGGCAGGGTCATAACACCGCGTATCTTCTTGCGGTGAGCTGCGAATCATCTGGCAGCAAAGTCCTTCGAAACTCTGGTCTCTCTGACGGTTTATCGCTGGTCTCTCTGACGATGTAAACCCTCAGGACAAATCAATTGCCAACATATATGCCTCTATTGGCGGGGTTCTTTACATAGTCAGGTTGTCAATTCATAATATTTCTTATATCATAATTCTTCATAAATCATATTTCATATTCTAATTTTCGATAATAAAATATATAATCATGTAGTATCGAAATCAATCAATATAATACATCATGAAATCAATATGTTCAATCATGCTTCATCATAACATTTCAAATAAGATATTTTCATAACAAAATACCATTCATCTAATTCATGCATCGTTTCACAAATCATGTCAGAAAAATACATTATAATTTATCGATAAATCTAGAAAAAGTGAAACATTACTTACCTCGAATGCATTTCAATAAATCCATATAATTCTATAAATTTTCTTTCAAAAATTTTGTTTGTAGATCATATCGCGATATCCCATGATCAAACATCCACAATCCTATACAGAATCAATTTCAATAATTAGAAAGAATACGAATACCATATTTCAACGATTTAGATTGGGTCCGATCATCTAATTTCATCTAATCAAAATCTAATTAGGATCTAAACGATCCAAAGTTTGACTATCAGATCAAATCGGATAAGAAGTGATAGGATCGAGATTTCTTCATCGATTTCATAAAATAAAGTGGAGAGAGAAAATCAGAGGAGAGAGAATTCATGAGGTACAATTCGAATTGATCAGGTGACACAATCCAACATTATGATTGGTCCAATATCTCGATTGGTGAAATCAACATGATCAAATCAAGTCATGTCTAGATCGGGATCATGGATAATCAAATTTAAAGATTCATGATCTGATTAAGGTGGATGCCAATACGCTGTCTGACAACCATGGATCAGGATTCTTCATTAGAATCAAATCAGGACTATTAAAAAATTATTTTCATTCACTAACCTTTTTAGAGAGAGAATCAATCAAGAGAGAGAATATTTTAGAGAGAGAAAATTTTGAAGAGAGAAAATTCTAGAGAGAGAAAACTCATCTTGAATTCTTCAGACAATATGATTCAACAAATCTGATCGATCGGATCAAATCATGCTGAAATTATCATGTGGATAATTCAATAAAATCATGAAAAATAAAATCTAAAAATACCTGATCTGATCAAAGTGGATATCGGTGTACCGTCCGACGATCCCAGATCAAAAATCCATCACTATGATCATTTAAATTCATCATCATTCTTCTCAAAATTTTAAAAAATCTTAGGAGAGAGAAATAATCTAGAGAGAGGATTCTAGAGAGAGAAAGTCCAATTCTAGAGAGAGAAAATACTAGTTCAGGTTGAAGAAGAGAGGGAAGAGAGAGAAACTCTCTTTCTCATATTTTATTATTTATATCATTATTTATTAATTAATTTATTTTATTTTTTTCTTTCTTCTTTTCTTTTTTTCTTTCTTTCTTTTTTTTCTTCACGGAAGAGAGAGGAGAGAAAATCCTATTTATTATTATATTTTTTTTCTTTTTTTTTCTTTTTTTTTTCTTCTTTTTTTCTTTTTCTTTTCTTTTCCTTCTTCTTTTCTTTTTCTTTTTCTTCCTTCTTCTTCTTTTTCTTTTCTTTTTCTTTTTCCTTCTTCTTTTTCTTTTCTTCTTCGGGCTCTTTCCTGACCGAAACAGAGGACCGGCAAGTCCCCTCCTTGAAGTTCCGACCAACGGCGCAGCTGGCATGGGGCAGCCGTCGGCAGGAGGGGGCGGTCCAACGACAAGAGGAGGGCCAAACCGGTGGTCGGCGGTGACCACCGGCGTCGAAAATCAAAGAAAAATGGGCAAAAATAGAGGTTCTTCCGCAACAAAATCCGGTGACTCCAGTCGCCGACGAGCATGCACACCGGCACGGGAAGGAAAGGGGAGAAGAGAGGAAGGAGAAGGAGGCTCACCTTCGACGCCGGTGAGGCTTTCCGACAAGAAATTGGACGGGCACAGGTCGGGTCTATACGGTGGTTTTCCGGCGATTGCCGTCGACTGGACTTAGGATCTTCGATGAGAGAGAGAGAGGAGGGTTCTCCTCCTTAAATAGAGTTGGAGGGAGCTCTTCTCCTCTGTTTTTTTTTTTTTTTTTTTTTGGATTTTGATGGGCTGAGATTCTTTACTCGGGCCGGGCCATCACACAACCGGATGCTATTATTGTCTCTATGCTATTCTGCTAAGGGAAGGATAACATATTCCATTTGAAATACTCGACTAATTTGCCTAAAAGCCTGGAAAGCTCTTTATGCTATCCTAGTGAGGTTGTAATTACTCGCTGGGCTGTACCCTACTGCCAATGTCTGGGCTGATAAGGCCGAAGTACAATTTGTTCGTTATCAGTTTTTTCTGTTTTTTTTGTGTTTCTGTCTGTGTTTTTATTAAGTTCCAGATTGAGACCTTGTCAAGCTCAGACTGATGCTCAGAACTCGATATAGGACTCCAAGAAACGTTGTCGATCACAAACTCAATACCGATCTGTGACAACCCAAGTGAGAAATGAGATTGCCGGTAGCAACTTCTTGGTTGTAAACCAAAAGTAGATCAAAGAACCAAGTTCTTAAGTGTACCAGTAGCACGGTCCAACTGCCTTCATTTTTTTAAAATTTTTTTTTTGTTCGAACCAACTGCCCTGTTATTTTCCACTGTTTCAACTGCTAAAATTCCTCGGAAAAGATATACATCATTACTACTTTTCCCTGTTTTAACCGTACAAATGTATCCGCATGCAAACCTAGTGGGAGGCTGCAACCAAGATCTGAACCAAAAGGGGAGAGGGATCCTAACCAGCTGACAAGATGATAGGTTCCAACTGTACCGATCATTTAGATCAAGCTTCTTAACTAGCAACAAAACTTGTTTCTGCACATAATAATTCATCAAGAAACCATACATCTTCTACTATGGTGAAGGAGATAAACAAAATCCTCTTATGCTGTGTTACCATTTAAGGAGTCTGAACCCCTGGACTCACCAAAAGAACCGCAAAGAGAAGATGCAGAAATCAAGACCAATGCACTTTTTCTAAATTTTACTGTTAATAATTACTAATATAATTTATTATTTTATTTATCACTAATAATATTTATTTATTATTAAACCTATTTAAAAAAAGATTGATGATAAAATAATATTATTTTATTTAAAATATTACTTTTGAGGTTTTATTAAAAAAATATTTTATGAAAAATAACTCTCTAAAAGGGATCACCTTCTACTTCAACCACTTTCATGCAACCACAAGCAAACCTCGACATCTGAAACCTTCAGTTTTTTAGCCAAAAAAAAAAAAAAACTTCGGCTGCCTCTGTGCTTCTTACCTCATCATAATGATGTGCCTTGCTCTTTTGCTGGAACCCTTTTTCTTATCGAATAGGGTGTATAAGACTGAGATTTTTTTTTTTTTTCTTTACTGGGCCATCTAACAAATTTATGTCATCGCCTAATTCTTGTTTCCTTGCATTATCACCATGCCTGATATGACTGCCTCATTGCAAGAAAATCTTTCCCCAGTACAGTTTTCCTCTTAATAAAGCATCACTGCAGTCCTATCATTTCTGAAGGATGAAAGTCGTAGTCCCCATCCTGGAAGCAAGAATTCACAAATCTGTTTTATGAAAGCCAGATCACTGGTTATCCAAAAAAGGTTCCGTGTTTGAAGGAGAGCAGTATCGGATAAATTTTATTACACTCTTCTCACCACAAGATGAGACTGGACTGTATTGGTAAACTTTCAAGTCAAAATACCTGTAGGATGCCCTGGTCTCGCACCACTGCAATACAAAACCAAGCAAGCTCGACCCATATTTTATTAGTTAATCTACTCTGGTTTATGTGATAACAGTGGGAGCAGATCGTCCTGTAAACTCCTGCATCTTTGAGAGTTTGATCGCCACAGCCACCTACAGCAAGAAGAATCAAAAGTCATAACCCTAGAAGATCAAATCATTGGCATCAAACAATGTATTAAAAGTTGAAGGCATGAGCTCCTTACAAGTGGAGCAAGTGCTTCTTGTGAATCCCTCCCAGTCTTCATAGGGTCCTTCTCATATTGCTCAATGTAGACTCGAATGGTGGCACCGACGGAGCCAGTCCCAGAGAGGCGGAAAACCTGTAAGTGAATGATTTTGGAAGTTAACAAAGTGCTGCACAGAAGAGGGGGAGGAGGTCCTCTAGAGCATGCCATCTAACATTTAGCACAGATCATGCAGTCTATGACAAAGGATATAAGAAAGGGAATCCAAGTATCTGATGGCAATCTACTTCAGAGTCAGAGAACAAGTTCCAACCAAGATACTAGCCCCCCGTCAGCATCCTAGAATTACCTATTAATACTAAATCAAGAAAACCAACAACGGTAATTACTTACCAGTCGTGATCCATCCTCAAAGAGATATCGGATACCCTGATGCTTGGAGATAGACCCATCCACAGGATCCTTGTATTCAAATTCATCCGCTTGGACAACACTTGAGACATCTGGTCTTATCTCCTTGATAATCCTGAAGAAAGCAAGCAAACATACATAGCTCTTAACAAACGCCTGCCACACAACCGCATCCATTCCATGAAGGAAGAGGCTTATCGTATGTTAATGTAAGTCAGAAGCTAATAATCACATATTATTTGTAAACTCTTTTTTCTTTTGGTAAATAGGATGAATTAAACTGTTCGAGTATAGATACATCCATGGAAATTAGAAAACAAAATATTCAAAAATTGAACAGGAAGATTTGTTGAATCAATTATGCAAGTGTATAAACCTAAATAACATTCAAAACATCATTTGTAAACATTTTATTATGCATGTGCATGATACAATTGAATCATCTGCTACTAAATCATAAACAGTATTCGATCTTCAGGGAAGGAACTCTTTGAGCAAAATTTTTAACATTGAATTAAACCAAACGACGGACATGTGAGCAAAAATCAACAGTAAAGGAAAACAAATGAAGCTTCATCACCCAGTTATGGTCCTGGCAAACTGGGGACAGTCCTAAACTTTCATTTTTTATTTTTTTCTTCTCACAGTGACTGCCCTAGGACTCAAACCCATGCCATTGAGCTTGTCAGCCCAAGCCTTTACCATTGCACCAAGCAATGATTCCCAAAAGGAAAACAACTGAAGCAAATTTATATATTAAAGAAAATGCTTCATCCATACTAACACCTAATATATTTACAAAGGCAATTCATATTTCATAATTGAGTTCATAATTGAGGTGAATAAATAACTGATCACCATAAAAACTTTATGATGAAGACATCAGTGCTGAATTAGCCCTGTATATAGATAAATTGCAGAATCGCAACCCTGATGAAGAAGCGTTGTCCCATCTACCAGCCTAGCTTTATTATCCTATTCCATATTCCATTTTAATCAAGGAAAATATCCTCTATACACGAGTTTCTTTAATTATTCACAGCAAGCACTGTCACAAAATTTTGTTCCTCTGAAATTCACAACAAACCACAAGATATTAGAGGATACAAAAACTAAGATCGCACATATGCTGAACAAAAAATTAATCACAATATTTTATCACACAAATGGATATTGTTTGACATGTTTCATGCTTCCATTCATGTATCTACGGTATAATTCATGACTCCCAATTAATAAGTCACTCCACCTAATGAGATCTCCTCCAATTATATCAAGGCTATTCCATTTCCAATCAGCTGGAAGCAACTATCAACCCTATATTTTACATTGTTAGAAATAGCTGAACAATGGGAACAAGATTTATCTCAGCTATCAAGAAGTTATCTTTTCATCCATAAGACCAAATCATATGATCACCAAAAACTCTCCATTCATGGATAACATAATGTATTTGACGAAATGTCTCAACTAAAAAGACAGAGCGATCAGCATACTACTTTAGCATGCATATTATGAAGAGAAAAGGAGAAAATTACTATCTAAACTACAATAATCAATGTACCATTGAGGAGTGCAACTTGATCATAGTCTGATGGTTTAAGGTTCAAGACCACTTTGTTTCAAGAACTTAAATTGCTTAGATATTTTAATGCATGAAGAATATCATATGTAGTGGCCATCTTGTCAAAGTCTAGTGGGTATAGATGATAAAGTAGAGATAATGGCAGTCTTATCAAAGTCTACTGGGAAGAGATGATAAAGTAGGCTCAGAAATCTGCAAGCAGAAATGTACTTGTTGACATCAGGAAGAGAGGATTGCAGGTTGACCAAATGTTCCATAAGTTCCTTAGCTGCGCCAGCATCAACATTCTGCACAAAACAAGATGAACCAGGTAAGAAGAACTAGCAAGTGCATTAGGAGGATGAGTAGTCAGCTGCAATTAACTTTTGAGAGTAAATATAAGCATGCACTTTCGCTTACCTCATAGTCATATCGAGTATAGTAGTGACGACCATAAGTGGCCCAATGCTGAAGAACTATATCTTCAACTGTGACCAGCTTATCCCCATCAAGCTTGTCCTTGTTTCTGTAAGCAAGAATAGAAAGCCAAGCTAAAACTGCCCAGATTCCATCCTTTTCACGAATATGATCCGAACCTGTAGTAATAACAAACGAGAATGTACGTAAGCTCATTGCAGAACTATTCTTGCATATAATAATGTCCAGAGTTGAGACAATGACAAAGTAAGCTTCCTGCAACATACATAAACAGGAATAGAAAAACCTTGGGTATGGTTACCGATTCATTTATTATCTAAATTTAATTTTCAACTCGATCATTCATAATATATTGGACATGAACATCATGCTGAATATGCACATACACTTAAAACAGGATTTCCCATATAGACATTACATGAATGTGTGCACACACAGATAAAGCACACAACACATGCCCAGCATGCATGTACTACATATTATGTGCACACAGACAGACAGACATACAAACATACAAAGTACATGCATACATACACACAACCCCCCCCCCCCCAAAAAAAATGTATTCACATACATACATAAATTATACATGCATACATGTGTACATCTATGGGTTTGCATCATTATATTTTGTTCGTTGTTGGATTTTTTTTCCCCCTAACAATTAATAACAATTATACATATGAAAACTACATGTTTTATGCCTTTTGTTCTGATTTCATTAGTAATTGATCCACAACAATAATACAGAGGTAAATAAAATAATGCAGCACCATTGTTACAATGAATTCTGAAACTATAACAGAAGAACAAGAAACAAACATTGTCTCAACACTGTCTCTTGGTACACCACCAGTGTCTTCCTTTCCATCCAAATATTCGTTAAATTCCTAGCATTATCCATGGTACCCTAGTTTCCATAAGCTGGAGAAGCTGTAGGTGCGGGACAAGTTTTCAAAGTGGACAGCACCCTATGCAGAAGTCTCCCGCTACTAAGGTGTCACTTCTCAATTCAACTTCTTCCCTTCTTCCCACCTATGAACAGCACCCCCTCCCCCTTTCCCTAATCCAGTAATTAGGCCCCTTCTCTCAGTCACAACTAACATGTCACTTGGTTTCCTTGTCTTCCTCACACTTCTGTTGCACAGAGAAGGTGGCATGATTTGATGGGAGGGCAACAATAATAGAATGGAAAAAACTAAAAAGATGGTTTCGAAAACGAAGAAGACTGGGGAATGCATGGTCAATTGTGTAAGTGGAGTTACAGATTGGCAAGGAAAGTCTGACATGTAAGAGCAGCCATGATGTAGGCAAGTGGCCAAGAACAAGGTTGCTTGGGCTACAAGAGAAACGAGTAACAGAGGTGTTGAATGCTTGCTTTTCCTCATAACTTTACAGAAACAGAGAGACACACACATGTTCACATGCTTCAAAGCATTTTATATTACATTGTAGGTCTTTCTATTCCATTCAAACAAAATTTTCATGTCTTTCCTTTTAACGCAACATAGACCTCCAGAAGATTAACACTGCAAGACGCATGCGGTAAATAGATATCACCAACCAGTTCCAAAGCTCTCTTCACCACAGATTGAACAAAGCCCAGCATCCATCAAGTTCCCAAAAAATTTCCATCCAGTCGGTACCTGAAAAATGCCAGCATTAATCTAATTCGGACAAAGCCTAAAATTGAAAGCACGGTGCTCTATGATTAATAAATACCTCAAAAAATTTAAGATTTAAATTTTTTGCCACAACATCAAGGGCAGCCGATGTTGGCATACTCCTGCATGTACCACGGACAATATGTTCAGTGAAGATTATTCTCTAGGAACTTTTATTTAAGACTTTCTTAACAAAGAGTGATAAGCAGCGTCCAACCACTAAAAGAAAATCAACACAACTATGATGCAACAAATGTGACATGATCTATTACGACTGGTATAGCCAGTATTTAGGTAATCAATTGTAAAATTGAACGAGTACATTATTAGTCCACTTAAAGTCAATATTATTGGCTTTCTCTTTATTTATTTCTCAGTAAGTTCCAATTACAGAGAACACATCAAATGAAGTCAAAACTTGTAGTGTCATGGCTAATCCTTGCCAAAAAAGCTACAAGTTAGAAGTGACTATTAAAAGTGATTAGGATTTTTATGTCTTGCATCCAAACCTCAGCACCAACAACCAATGCAACAAACACCCCTGAAAACCTCCAAAATTTCTCCAAGAATATGATAAATAAAGACATTCCCCATTTTAGGTTTCACCTGCCACTGAACCAGGCAGAAAAAACTAAAAATCCCAGCATGAAGTCCTACCTCATTCTCCCATAGTTTCATTATTTACAGATGAATATGAGTAGCTATTAGAGAAAACATAGGCTTAACATCGATTTGTTACCACAAAATGACCCATTTACATTATCATATCATGGAACCAAGACAAAAACTTACCTAATTCAGACTAGATCACATAAACATCCAAAAGAAATTAGTGATATGTTTTTTTGTGCTCCCATCCATTTAATCACAGACTCTGGATAATATTATTAAGATTATACATAAGTGGAACGCTAAAGGAGAGGGCATAGGTCTGCTGTGAGGAGACCCAAAAAAACTGGAAGTCAAAGCCAGATTAGCAACAAAAGCGAAACAAGAGTGAGGAGAAGCATGTTACTAAAACAGTATTGATCGATGGCATTTTTGGGATTGAAGAATTCCTACAATATATTGCATTCTCATCCATCACCTCACAAACAGAGAGAGAGAGAGAGAGAGAGAGAGAGAGATTAGTCAACATGTATCCTAGAGTTGTAGCATATCAGCATCCCAAACTATTGGAATTTCACCATGTAAAAAGTAAAAAGTACTTTCACATTATGATAGAAATGGATGGAACAAATTCCTAAAGAATGATAGAAATAATGAAAAAGGTTCGAAAAGATCACCTTTCTTTATATTTAGAAACTTTACGTTTTCAACAAATATTTTAGGTTTTATTGGTAAAAATATTTTCCCATACAATCATGATCCCTTTTTTTTTCCCTCTGCATGTTTGGAGTCAACTCTCACCCAGAAGGAAACAAAATTGTAGTCTAAAAATCTTGCTGATAGGAGGTCAGCTAGCACAATAATCCGGCTCTTCCATCTAAGTAGCATTTCTGGCCAAGGTAAGGAAGTCCAATGGAGAAACTGCAAGATAAATGCTTCACGTCTAGTTTCACTCTATACACAACTAAAACGTCCATAAAATCAATCATAATGTCATACACTTGAAGAGTCAGGACAGACAGGTGCATAGATGTATATATCAGAGGTTGAACAGTTTTTGGCACATTATTAACTTGGATAGATGCCATAAACAGGAAGGTTTCTCCATTCAAAACAAGGGTTAGTATTGGCTTACATATTATGTGTCTCATACCAGAACTTCAAACCTTCATACAAAGAAACAAAGTATAGCATTTGATACTTTGACAGTAAGAGTCTTGTTTAACTTTTATCAAAATGCTGCACTCAATTAAGTCACCATATTGCAGCCCAATTCATAAGCTCCAAATGTTCCACCAAGGGATCAATGTCAATTACCACCAAAACCCTGAACCCAAACAGTCATTCAGCAAGTCCTTTTCTGTATGTAGCGAAATTCATGGAAACAAAATAGCAAATGGACCAAAGAATAACAGTTAGTTCCATAAGAGAAAGAAAGACATCATTTTCCAGAAATAACTTACCTGTCTCACTTGGTTGCACCCTATGCCATATCTATCCAAACAACAGAGGAATCAACAATGAAGGCTTTACATATCATATTCTAGAACTTCTATAGCAGGTTCCTTATGATTACTTTCAAAATTCAACGACATTTAAATCACAAACTCCATAGCCGCCTTTACATGTATGCTACCAGCAATTTAAACTAACATGAGCTTGTTTCCAGCTATTGCACACTCAACTCCACTTTAAAATGTGTGTCACCTTTTCATTAGTTGTATGCCCTCCCTAACAAAAGAATTTTTTAACAGAGATATTCTTTTTGCTACTTTGCTAGTCACTCAAAAGGTGTCTTTCAGAGCTGTGTGTGAAGGGACAAAATTCAAACCAACCAGTTTTTTTTCTGCCAACCCTGACATTGATCATCCTTAGAGAACCATGCAAAGTTGAGAGAACTCTCAAGAATAAGATTTTCTTCTACAATCCTTATTTTACGCAAATTAGTCACTCAGATTTTACAATCCAACTCCAAACATGCTCTCAAAAAGAAATATTTAAGGTCCAACAACATCTCAGATAGACCAGGCACCAAGATTTAGCAATGGCTATTCCTTATTAAATGAAAACATAGTTGTGCCATCTGCTAACATCATATAGGAATAAAAATACACATTGCTTTACTACAGTCCTTCCTCCAATTTGAAGATATTGATATATTATGAGAGCTGAAACCTCATAAAAATGGTACAACTCATAATCCAGAAAATGCATCTCAAAGGTAAGCCTGCCAGTTCTAGAATCTTCATCAACAAACTCCAGTCCATATGATTACACACCTCTATAAAAGCTTAGTGACTACTCCTGGCTCCTTATCTTTATGTTTCAGTAACATACTCATGGGTTGTGAAATACAATTTCAAAAATTTTCTTCCTTATCAAGGAAGTACTCCAATTCTTGGTCCAAATTTTTCCATGATCCTTATCCACTATAAACCTAAGAAAATAGAAGATCTTAAATTTTACGTGCCTTGCCCTAAAAATCCTAGATTGAACCATATTGACAATCCAGATATCCTCAACCCTCTTCCTGAGAATATCATTCCAAGAGAATAATAGACATTGGCTATCCACTTATTTTCAATGTACTACTACAAATCCTGAACACATTATATGCGACAATGTACGCAGGTGTGCATTTAGCCATTTAGTCCCACATTAGTTATGCACTACGGAGATCTTTGGTACTTATACATGACCAAAGAACCCAAACAATACTTTCTAGTAAGCTTTTTTGGATGAGGTCCTAGGTTCTTACAATGGTATCAGAGCAGATATAGACTATGGGAAACTACTACACAAGCTCAATTAGGACTAACCATGGGCCAATTGTGATGTTTATGGTTGGATTTGATTATTCTGGACCCTTAACTTGGTGAGGATACTAGAGTTTAAACAGAAAAATATATGATCAAACCTATGAGCGTATTTTTAGTCTCACATCAATTTTGCGTTGAGACGATTTTAGATAGTTATACAAGGCCAAGAACCCAACTAGCAGCTTCTGACTAATTATTTTGAGTAAGGTCCTGGATTATTACAAATGGTATCAGAGCAACCCAGTCCACGACCCACATGGACAAGGAGATGCTAGTACAACCCCATGTAGGACTGACCATAGGCAACATAGTGTTTGTGATGAGATCTGATTAGATTTGGGCCCTTAGCCTAACAAATACAACAGATTTTAAATATGCAGGTATGTATGTATGTGCATATATATATATATATATATATATATATATATATATATATATATAGTTCCACATCGGTGATGCACTGAAGAGATCTTGGATACTTATAGAGGGTCAAGCGGCCTAGATAATATCTATCAGGTGGCCTTTTTGCGTGACGTCCTAGGTCGTTATGTTATGCATTCCATCCATTTATTCAACTAAAAGTTTTATAAATAATGTAACAACTTGGCCAAAACCCGCAAAACTTGGGGCTATCTTTGTTCTACTAATAAGTTGATAAAGAATAAATGGTATAAAACCAATCACAATGGATCAAAACCACCTAGATTGGGATTCATCCACTACCCATCTTTGAAGTATCCAACTTGTCAAGGAAAAAAAAAGAATCATGTTTAGATTTGTGATATCTTCAAAAAAAAAAAAAAACCAAATGCACAAAAACAAATTAAATTTCATATTACCATCTTTTTACTTCCCTTAACCTTGAATTTCTCTTGAATAAGTCATTCCTCACAAATTCTTTGAAAGAATGTTGAAATATTAATTAGTAAAAGCTAGGATAGGACCATGTCTTCCCCCCCAGCCATTTTACTCTTACTAGTGAATCTTGAATGTTAAACCCCAAGACAAAAACTTAGAGATTCGTAACCCTATGCAATGTACAATAAGGAAGCCTTCTTAGAGTGATCTCCATATATTTTCATCCAAGAGCTCTTAATCTAGACCTTTGTATCATGCATATTCCCTTCTTCTTAAGAAACCAAATAACTAATGCTTACATTTTAGATACATGCATAAGTATATTAATCCCATCATTCGTAACATTTCTTGCTCAATGCTATCTACCGTATCATCCACTCACTAGTACTATCCAGATCCATCACCAATCTGACTGCATGACTTAGCTAATCGGTGAACAGCCTAATTCTTAAGCCTTGACATCTTATTATAGACCGAGGCGACTGGTAAATCCAGTTAAAAAATCGCCCTTCAGACTTCACATCCAAATTAAGCTAATGGGTGAACAAACTAATTCTTAAGCCTTAACCTCTTACAGATCAAGGTGACTCATAAGTCCAATAGAAAGTCACCCTTTGGACTTCACATGCAAATTTTCATAACAATAAGGAACCCATGAATACAACTAAAAGTACCTGAAGATCATTTTATTCACATCAGTTAATCAAGGAAGGGTCAAAAGATACCTGGCAACCCCCTTCAAACCGGAGCTGAAATATGGAATGGCTTCAACAGCATTGGCAGCAATTATAGCAACAGAATCCGATGGAGTTACAAAAAATCTGATTACATCAGAAAAAAATTTTAAGTACTAATGTATAATATACTTATCGCTTCATAGTCACTCTCAGTGCATGGATACCTTTTGCCAAGGATCATGTTACGATCTGCATCACCATCAGCTGCAGCACCAAACTCAGGTGGTTCACCTTGAGAGCCTGATTTACTCAGTCCCATTCGTGCAACTAATTCCTTTGCATACGTCAGATTAGGATCTGGATGACCCCCTCCAAAGTCTTCCTGAGATTAAAGCATGGTAACAATATATGCAGCCTCAGAAGAGATATTCAACTCAACAATCTCCTAACGGTAGAGAAATTAACCAAGGTTACAGAGGTACCTTGGGAGTGCAATTCATAAGTGAACTTTCATTTGCACCAAGCTCTTCAACAAAAATACGTTTGGCATAAATTCCAGCAACACCATGAAGTGCATCATAACTGAGATTGACAAAAAGAACTGCCTTCAGAATCATTCACAAACAGAAAGCATAACAGAAAAAAAAACAAGGAGATGTTAGCTAGGCACCACATACATACCAGAATGTGAACTTTGGACATGCAAGCAGCTTTTGAATGGACTCAAAGTCAAAAATTGTCCTGGGATGGAAATGAAGAAGCATATTAACTTGCATAAAGCCATCCATCCAATCATTGCAGCCAATGTTTTTATTTTCTTTTTCCTAACCAAATGATGGAATCACCAACCATTTCACTGGATAATTCGGCCACTTTTATTACGGTTTTTGCTATTAAAAAATCAAGTCCAATTGCTTCTGCTAAATTACATTTACATGAACTATGATTGCATCAATCTCATGGTTAGATTGTATGATACTCTCAGAATGACAGAATCAGCACCTCTACACTCTTAATCACAATGAAAATATTAGAAGCTAAAGCCAGATCAAAAGGAAAGCAATACGAAGACTTGACATAAAACAACCCTAAAATTAAACTACACAAGGAAAAGAAGATTTACTTCATCAATTTTACATAATCAGTGGTTGAATCAAAGACCTCCACATCAAAAGGTCCTTCAGGCCCATCGAAGCTACTTACACCTATGACAGAAATATCTACCTGCAATTAAAAAATGAACCAAGCATCAGTGGAATGAATGAAGCATTATGAAACAAAGGCAGGCTCTTAGCACAGATTATACATCTAGAAGATCTTCTGCAAGTAAGTATTCTTTTATAATTTTTGTATTTGCAAAGATCTTGTCAGTAATAGCCTCTGGAGCAGGCCCTCCATTTTCCATGTTGTACTTGATTCCAAAATCCTGCCATAAGAAAAAATCTCATAAACATAACAATAAAAGAATCAAAGATTATTAAATAAAACAGAGTTTTAGTCATGAATGAGTTTATAAAAAATATTATAAGAGAAAAATTTTCACCACATGAAGATGAAAGTTTGGTTTAAAATTTTAAGCATTTTCACTAACTGAACCCAGACAAGGATGTAATAGATGTTGATATATCTATAGTGCATGAACATGTTACTACCATCAAGCACAAAATTCCCTTTGATCTGACCCATGATGGCTATATCGAGGTCAAGGAATAAGACGTTTCACAGTTTAAATATTCCTGCTTGCAGTTAAACAACAAAAGAGCTATTTTTCTTTCATGGGAAAGATAAAGAGCCAGGATGGATACTTAATTTAATGTGAGTACAACTGACCCTCCCACTCACCTTCATGCAATGATGCATGGTTTTTGGAAATGTAAAAGCAAGATATAATAAAATAAAGAAAGTTTTGACAGCAAAAGTACTGAATGGGGCTAGCAAAAGTTTGTTAAGTCAGGGCAAAGAAATAAAACCCTGACATAAAAATTGGTAAGGCAAGTTTTTCTAGTGATGAAACACCATGCTTAATTCAATTTACGATCAACCTTTTTTCACATTCTAGCCATAATGAATACTAATTTCATCATTGACAGTTGACAATAAGAACTCAATACCGAGCCCCTTCTGAAGAAAAATACATCCTTGCATAGTCTTCAGTTATGTTGTGTTCCTAGCAAATGGATTTTTTGTCTAGGGTGCCAAGCAAGTTTTATAACTAGTACTAAACCACTTCTGATGTGAATAAGGTTTTGGAAATCCAGCTTACATGTCAGAAGGTTGGGAAAAATATCAAAAGCACTAGTGGAGCCAACCCAAAATTTTATGTAAAATGACGAGGAGGATCAGCAGACTAGTTCACCAGAATAGGTTAAGCTACATAACTCACTTCCTATATAAAATGAATAAGTATAACCATATTTTTGTGATATCTCAAATTTTTAAAAAGTGAAGACAAATAGTTATTTATTACTCAATACCACGGTCACCAAAAGTTGAAGACAAGCAATGTGGTTCTTATCTCTCTAGCCGAGAATAATTTTGATCTCCCACTTATCTACTGAAAATTTTTCAGTCTTTTGTTAAAAAGAAAAAAAAAAAATTAATAGAACTATAGTGGTGCAGAATTAACAGCACAAGTAAAGAAAATACCTCATGCGGACCACCAGGGTTGTGACTTGCTGTCAATATAAAAGCTCCTGTTGCCTTAGATCCCTGTGGTTGAAAGCATGATAGGGAACATTGTTAGATTTTGTTGAACTATTCACAGCACAGAAACAATCCATTCACAAATATCATGGGTACACAGGACCATATCTAATAAAAATTCCAACTCACATCTGCACCAACTCTTTCACGTATGACTGCTGAAACTGCTGGTGTTGACAGTAAACCATTTTGTCCAACCCAAATACGTCTTACTCCATTAGCAGCTGCCATTTTGATAATAATCTGCCAAATTTAAACAAAGGATAAGAATACAAACTATATCAGAAGGAAAAACAATATCACTTTCAAATTGTCTTAAAAACCACTAGTCATCTTATTGGACAAACAAAGACCAACCACGCATTAGGTTTTGAAATGTTCGCATCATTAATACATATATAAGTCCATATATAATTTAGCCTGCCAAATAATGAAGGGTTTTTCAACAGGCCAAGCTTGTATGTACTTTTAGCAAGAAGCTCATGCATGCTTGTGTGTCCATTGGGAATTCTAGCCAATAGCTGAATGATTGATAGACACTTTAGCTTTATTCACATAACAAGAAACCAACAAAGGGTGTCTAGCCATTCAGGGGTCATTTGGTTGCCTGCAAAAAGTAGGCTTCAAAATCCCTTCACCTCTTTCTCTCTCTCTTTCCATTCCAACTCCCTCTTCCTCCACAACTAGCTACCCACCATCATCCTCTTCCACCTCTCTCTTCCACAACCACCTCCCTTCACCACTGAGAGAAATTATAAAAACTATGGGTTTCCTATATGTCTTGTATAAGTGGCACATGAAGTTGATGGGAAAGAAAGGCAACAAAAGCAGACAAATAACTTAGTGATCTTTTTCTTTAACTGATCTAAACAAATGAACTAGTGATGAACAACTAAGATTTGTCATTAGACACTCCAACTGACCTGAGAAAATGATGATTCTCACCAAAGGATTAAATGTAACATCAAGTAAGGCATAAAGAATTAGAATTCACAGGTTCTTGCATTAAAGTACCTGAATAGCATCCTTTGAGAAATAACGGCCATCCCCAGAAACAACAATTGTAGCACCTGCACTATGAAGCTTATGCTATGATATACTAGAGGAGAAAACTTATGAGGATGAAACAGCAAAATAGTAATAATAGGTTTAAAAAAAAAAAAGATGCGAAATGTAATCCTACATGCATAGTATACTATTGCAGAAAAGCACATGGTAAATAATAGGTGAAGAAAAAAAGGATTACATGGGACTACAATCCATCACGTGCAATGCATGTGGAAGGACCCATAGTGAGGCTTTGGGCTCTGGAACCAGCTGCATAAGGCCAGCCTTAGAGCCTTTCCAATTTTATATTAACTAGAGTGTAGCAAATGCAATGCATGCACAAGGGATCTCCCCAGAAAAAGAGTCCTGCCAAGTTAGTAAAAAGAATATAGTTTTTTTATAAACTTTTGGATACAGCAACCAGCCAAAAAAGCCTTTCCTGTAATATATTAGTAGATGCCTGATATCTTTCAGTGGACAGGGCATCTCTAAGCAGAATATGTTTGAAACAACCAAATAGCAGAAATTGCATCAATAAGCAACAGTTCAAATGGCTTGTGCCAACCATAATCATCAGGATAAAGCTAATTGCTTATGACCATTGTGTGGTGACAATTTTTTTGAAAAATCACATGATTGATGACAACAAATGCATAGGAAAGCATGCAATGTAAAAAATTTTCCAGTTGAGACTGAGGTCATATTTTCCATGTAGCAAAGAGGATCAAGAGTGGTATCTATCAACTTCCTTCAAGAATTCAGTTATATATGAGCAAGCAAGGATCATCAAATGATTGCAAGGTCTAGTACGATCAATGAAAGAGAAAAAATAGAAAATTAAAGCCCTAACTAACTGGACTATCAGAAAAGATGCAACTAAAGAAACTTGACAGAAATATAGGGTAGCCAACTTTTTTCTTGATAGATCACCATTAACCTCTTGTTGCTAAAGTATTGAGATGACTTTACCACCAACTCAGACAGCATGTCATTTTTCTTAGATTCGATTTTAAGCCGGTCTATGCCAACAAACTTGCTAATTGAAAATCTGCCATCTCAACTTCTAGACCAAGTCCAAGTCATAATCAGTGTCATAATCAAACTAAACTGTACATATGTGTGCATGCGTGCGTGCGTGCGTAATGTGGGGAGACACATTTAGATTTCAGAGCAAAACCGAAGGGAAGAACATCATAAGAACAAATAAAGGATAAATCTATGTGTGGAGTCACGTAAACATTTCAATAATTGAACAAGAACTTTCAGAAAAGATACAACAAGAAGCAGTACAAACTCTTCATATCAAGACATTTGCATAGAAATCCACTTGCCTGGACTATTTTCGAAGTAGTTAAATATTTCAATTAATAATTAATGCTTAAGCAGCAAATTCCCTCCCTCCCCCCTCCCTCTCTCCTAGACTTGGTGGGCTTTTTATATGACAAAGCATCATCCAATAGTTACATAGTTCAGTTAATAATTAATGTTTAATAGTTAAATAATTCCCCCTCCCTCCCTCTCCTACACTTGGTAAGATTTGATTCAAGATCCACTATCTTGGTATTGGGTACCATACCGGTATCTTAATTGATTTGGTACGGTACGGTTGATACACCATGGTACATATCCTGTGCCAAATAGCTCACAAACTATTTTTCTCAATTTTTATCTCGGTTCAAGTAGGTATGTTTCAGTATGAATCGGTACGTATCTCGATACAGATCAGTACGCCTTGACACGAGATAGTACACCTTGGTACGGACAGTATAGGACTTGTACCAACTTGAAGTGGAGTTTCATTCTGGTTTCCTCTCAGTACAGTATGATATGCTCTGTATCATATGGTATAAGATGGTACGGCAAACCATGACTTTGATTCATACCTTCCTCCAACCTCTTCTCTTGAGATCGTTCATGGTATGGCAACAGAGCAATGGTCCCTCTCTCAAACGGTAGCCTTCATTTCCCTCTCTTTGCTATTATTTTAGGCACTCCTTTCCACCCTACTACAGCTTCCCTAAAATAGACATTCTTTTTTCCTTTAAGTTTTATTAACATCAGGCCTTCTTTAAGATTCTTTTGTTTAGCCATGAGCTTATCATTTTACACTCAAAGTCACCAATTTGCATTCAAGTTCTTCATATTAGAGGTTTTCCCCTATACGAGATTTATGATAATTTGTGAAATTAAGTCAATTCAAAACAACTCTTTCACTAATAGTAGTATGAACACAATCTCAGCTAAGTTAATAATCCAACTTTGGAATGCGGTATATTGGCTATCAAATTCTTAACTATGAGCTGCTTTCTATGAGAAAATCCTATGTCTTTGGCGGTTCCATATTTACCCACTTCCTATTATTGAGATCTTCAAAAAATGAGAACAAACTAAGTTCTCTGTCTTCCACTCTAAGGTATAACACTATATTCATTGCATCATTGAAGGTGGGAACTTCTCCCTTTCATTATTGTACCAAAAACACTGTCTGAACTAAGTCAATAGCAAAGGAAACCAATTTACTGATCATATTCACTGGTTCTCAGTGTTTCATTCACAAAAAAGGTCTATGTGTATAATGATGGAACCAAAGTTTTAAATTTCATAGGATGGAGATGTCCTAGTTTCTCCATAAAATAGGTTGCCTTACTATCCCGCTTAGTCTTGGTAGCGGTCCCGATCATGCATCCTAGTAGATATCCTCTATCTCTATCCCCTTCTTTCCTTCCTTTACTTTTTCTTCTATCTTCCTTTCTTTCCATTCCTTTTACTTTTTTTACTTATCCCTTCATTTATTTTTTTTCTTTTTCTTCTTCTTTCTCTTTTCGTTCTTCCTTCACTCCTTTCTCTCTCTTCTCCCTTTTTATCTTTCTTTCCTTTTCTTTTTCTTCTTTTCTTTCATTTTTTTTCTTTTCATCTTTCCTTCCTTTCTTTCTTTCCTTGTACTTCTCTCCGCGCATAGATGGGTTTCAAAGTTCAACCTCATCCCAATCCAATTTTTTCATAGGAACCGTATCGAACAGCTGGGATGCGACCCATCCGGCCCAGAGTTAAAACCTTGCATGCAATTATGGATTTTTGACTTACTATCATTTAGAAAGACATAGCAATCCAGCAACTTCTCACCAGACCATTGTATCACTAGCATTAACCAATTGCTGAACCATGATAGAAAACTCACCTTTCACTTTGTCGGCAGAAAGTGCATTAAATGTTGATTGAACAAAGTTATGCAGGTAATTAGGTTGCTTAAATACTGTCACCTGAGAAAAAACATGTCAATTTAGATTGTTAGAAAAATACAAAAACATTGTCTAAAGGGTTGAATAGTGATCGTTACAATGCTTATGAACCCCAACCAATAAGAGAGGAAATAAGGACCACAAGTCCCAGACAGACACTAAAAGAATTCTTCTAATATATTAATTTTTTAACCAGATAAACGATTCAACTTTCAGGTAATAAATTTTTTAAGAGTAATTGATTAGTTTTAGTTAATTAAACCGATATAGTTGAGAATTGAGATGAGGCTCCATGCTTGTTGTTGTCTATCACTCTGGAACAGGCAGCAGTGTTAATGATATTAATTGTGCAATTTTATAATCAATACTAAACAATGAAACAGAAGGTGCAAAACAAACTTATAATCCGACCAAATTTAAATTTTTACCGTTGCCCTGTCTCTTGAGCAATTTTAAATTTTCAGTACTACCGTAAATTCTCCTGATTTTCTACAGTCCCTCGATTTCTTTTAAAATAACCAACCAGATCCCAACGGTCGTTGCATTGCAAAAACCAGATGGCCGATACAACCCAAGAAGAAGCAAAAGATGGGCATAACACCTATCAGTCAATCAAACTAAGACGATCTGATTTACGAGCAAAAAGATCCCTCATTTAGGGAAAACATCCACCACTGAGATCGAAAAAATAGCAAAAAGATCGACGCAGATACTCTGGAACGTAACCAATACGAATAGAGTCTAAATTCAGCACTTTAAAAAAAACAAAGAAAGAAAGATCCAATCGCCAACTCTACCCGGACCGCTAAACCATTGATCTCAAGATCTACAAGTTAAAAAAAAAAAAAAAAAAAAAAGAACAACGGAACCCTAGATCCAGGAAAAAGGCAATCATTACCTTCTTTCTGAGACCCGAAGTCCCGGGTTTCTGCCCCTCGAAAGGAGTCGTCTCCTTCCAAGTCACCGTAAACAGCACCATCTTTTCCTCCCTTCTATCGAGATGGAGATCAAGATCGAGAAAGCGCTAGAGAGGTGGGGAAAGAAAGGAAAGATAAGCAGGGGAACGACGAAGGATGGTAGCGAGGAGCTGGCGGATGGCGCTGCATCTAGAGGCCACGTGGTTATCGAAAGCCACGGCGGATTCTGTGGGCCGCGAGTATGGCGGTTCGGCGGTCGGGGCCGGGCTACCTTTGGTCCACTGCCAACGCCTGTTCCTGGATGCCCAGCCCAGAAGAACAGGGTCTTATGGAATAGCTTAATTCTCCACTAATTATTAAAAGTGGCATCCATAGAATTTTGTTAGTATCAAGTGTTGTTTTTGTTTTTTGTTTTTGTTTTTGTTTTTGTTTTTTTTTTTTTTTTGTGGTAAGTGTCTAGTGTTTAAACATATCCAACTAAAGATATGTGTCTTGTTGTGTCATGTGAGTTTGTTTTTTCATGAAATATAAGAGAAATCTTAAAAGGATAATTCTCGCTGTTGCAAAAAGGTTCAGAGATATGCAGCCTTAATATCCTATATGGAGAGGTTATATCATGTTTCTAAATTAAATCCTCTAAGATATAATGGAGCAATCCTAATGCTACATAAAACTTACCCTTAGAACCTGTCTGTCAGATTATCATATTTACTATAAAAAGTGGATGATAGAGATGATAAAACAAATGATGGGTGTCAGATTATCATATTTACTATAAAAAGTGGATGATAAAGATGATAAAACAAATGATGGGTCATGCATCTATATTTTTGAGAAGATAAAATAAACGCTATGAGAAGATGGTATTTATTTTCTCATGTTGAATTACCGTATGATGGTAATCTACAAATATCATTTCTTAATAAAAATATCCTCATTTATATTATATTAATAATATATTAATCATATTATATAATTAATATTAATTATATTAATATATTATAAATGTATTGATATATTGACTAATAATTTTTATAAATAATATATTTAAGATATTACATTTATTAATAAATACTATTAATTATTAACAAATCTAACATGGCATTTATTAATAACTAATATATTTATTTATATACCAACAAACTAAAATTTATTTATAATAAGGAATACTTTTTATAATATATGTATAATTAGTTTAAAATATTTAAACTAAACAGTATTTATATGACTACATGTATAACTCATATAAATATATTTCAATATTCTAAATATCCAATACTTTTTGCTAAGATAAATAGTCAATATTGATTGTGTTAATATAAGTAGGTCATAAATAGTCAATAAATAGATTGATAAAAAAATTATATCATTATTTGGATTAGCAAATTTCTATATAAGATTATCTTCAACCAAATATAGTAATTTTTTCTAATATTATTTCTAATATAATTTTTCCACCAATCAAATATGGTAAAATTTATTTTTCTAATAATTATTTTTTAGCTAAATGATTTTTAAAAATCATCAGATTGCCCCGTTAGCTCACATAGCCCAACCAAATTAGGGAGAACTTGTGAGCTAAAATTTTCATGCATGCTCTTGGAACAATTGTGGAGCTGCAAGTAAAGCCAGCCGTCTTGTTTGGGCCACATCGTTGACATATTTTTTTAGCCTCTCCTGGAGGGGGGTTTGGTAATTACCACTGTTTGAGCTGGACATCTTAAAATTATGAATTTACATGCCAGTGCTTAGAAAACAAACAAATTAAACCAGATAGTGAGAACCTTCCAACTCTTTTCCTATGCAAAGTAAACAGCACAGTACCGCTGCCACCAATTACATTTACTAGTTCTCGACCAATCTGGCACCAATTACACTTACAGTGACCATGCTCTCCTCTAAGAATCTATGTCGGCTTTTGATCTGTAATTCTTAGAACCTGTGGGCAAGTTTGAACAACCTTATGCTCACATGAAACAGCTTCAGCTCCTTGCAAACTAGTCCGAGACCATCTTCAAATCTTTTTGTCGATGGAAAATGGAAGAAGTAAGAAACTTCCTCAGTCCTTTTTAAGAAAACAATAAAGGATTTTTCATGTAAGAGAAAGAAGAGAAGAGGAGGTTACAAGAGCAGAGAAGGCATCCTACTTAATATACACTTATGACTATCCAAGGATTTGGCATTAGAAAGGCTTCCCACAAAGTAAAGGAGTGCAAAATTTTGTGAAGAACCAGAGAGGCTGAGGTGTTTTTTTTTCAAAAAAAAAAAAAAAAAAAAATCCTACTAAGTTCATGCACATATATGCATCATGAGGCAGTCCAGTGGCAAATTAGATTGCAAACCATGCCTAATGGCGAAGATCCATGTGACCAATGTAGCTATGATGAACTTAGTCATCCTTTCCTCATCCAAGATAAAGTAGCCAAGCACCGCAACCTATACAATGATTCCCAAAATTTGGATTGAGCTATGGTTTGGTTGACGCTTTAAAGCACCCAAGACTTGGTTACCTTTTTTCTTTGATTGAATTCCAAACTATAGATGGGATTATCTATTTTATTCCTTTCTGATGAAAGGATGGTGGACCGAATTCTCTATTCCATTCAACTCTCTTCATGGCATGTCACTGATGCTCTGCATCTCCACTGGCCGAACCTTCGTTGTCTTTATCACTTCTGCTTTGTTTTCGGCTTTCCCTTCCACAGAGAAACAGCCTTATTTCCACTTCCCACTAATAATACATTTCTTAACTCTATTAACCATGTTACACCCGAGGGATTGTTTGGTTCACAATCGGAATCAGATCAGAATGAAAATTGAAATAGATTGGAATCGAAATCGGAATTGTCAAATCTTTTAAAGTATTTAGTTCATGACCGAAATCGAAATTAGAGTCGAAATTAGAATGCAAATTTGAATCTTTAAGATAGAGTGGGGATTGAGTTTTAAGTAGATTGAATTATTTTCATTTGGATTGAGAGACTCATTTTCATTCCGATTCTAAACTCTAACTCCCCCCCCAACCAATCATGCCCTCAATCTTTTCTTGGCATTAAACTTCAGCTCCATTTCGAAAGAGAAATCATCTCGCTCTGCTAGTGGCTGAATTTGACCAAAAATCCACTAGTTGTTTCCTTCAAATATCAGGATGCTGTAGGTTAACGCATCCCATCATATGCAAATTAATAATCTACGAGACACACATCTACGAGGTGGGAACATAAAAGTTCGATGAGATGGTGATGGACCACTGGACCAGGTGTAGCTGAAATCTCAAGCTACTCAAATGACTGAATGGCCGGTTTGTCTTCATTTCAGTATTATTGCCGCAAGAATTATATAACCACATCCCTTCTTGCCTAGCCTCTTCTAGATGATAGCCACCCACTTGAAAGGCATGATATAGGCTCAGGTTCATTTAAGACTAGGTATTATGTAATTGGTGAGATCATTAGTTCACAAGGGCCAACACGAGAGTCTATATATTACCATCCAAATCAAATAACCCTACATAAGATAAAGTTATTGGTCGGATCAGATCCACCAGCTTAGCATTAGACCACTCCAACCGCAAAGGGACATGCACAAACATGATGTGTATTGCTCCCTTTTCCTTCTATATATGTCCCTCTATGGTTGGACTGGTCCATCGCTGAGCTGGGGACCTGCTCTAACCAATATTTTCTCGTATATAAGGGTAAAGGTATCCAGCCTAAGTTTCTTAATGCTACCAGAAGCACCAAAAAGAACACACGCAAATGGACAGTATATATAAAAGAACAAAATATACAAGCCAAATAGCTCCTCCCAAACGATCTCTTATATAAATAAAGTTCCTCAATTAAAATATTGAAATCACCTAAATTTGATTCTAGTAGGTACAAAAGCATGTGGTCAGTCACCAGCCCCCGTTATCAGATATAATCCATCATTAATGTCTCCATCACCTACACCTCTGCCACGTCGGTTTACCAACCTTCTAAAGAGAGGTCCCCCTCACATCCCAATTGTTGTTTAACCAGTGAGCAACCAACTTAAATTTCCAATACGGCAAGAACCTCCACGAATTTATTAAAAAAAAAAAGGGACACATTCTACCCATGCAAAAGATAAGGGAAGAAGAAAAAGGATTCCTTAAGAAACTATGAACAACATCAACATAAGGTATTCATTCTGGAAACAAACGTCCATCCCCTTCTGAAAAACAGAAGAAAAACAATAACATGTGCTATAGAATGAAGAGAAAAAGAAAAACAGCATGCACATTTTGCTTAATCATAAGAAATGAAAGAAAAAGAACCACCTCTCAGCTCCCAACCAATAATTAGACAACAGATTCATTCACCCATGAGTCCATTCTAGCAGCGATTGGTCATAACTTAAGTCTCAGACCCAGAGGACTTGGGGTCAGTCCTTTAGGACTGGTCATTGCCATCATTGATGCTCTGGCCTCGGTCTACAGCTTGAATGCTGGAATGACGAATCTCCTCAATCCGGACCACCACCTCCGATATTGTGGGCCGTTTATCTGGATACTGAGCAGCACAGTCTATAGCAAGCTGCAGTAGCTGCACCATCTGCTCCTCCGCATTCTGATACCTCAGCAGCTCCAGATCGAACACCTCCGATGTCCACTCCTCTCGAACAACGGATTGCACCCACCTTGGAAGGTCGACTCCCTCATCATTGAGGAAGGCCTGTGCAGGGGCCTTGCCAGTGAGCAGCTCCAACAGGAGCACACCAAAGCTGTACACATCAGCCTTCTGGGAGACCTTCTGGGCATCAGTGACCTCGGGAGCACGGTAACCAGCAATACGGGTGGTGGTCAAGGTTGGACCTACAAGGTGGGCAAGCCCATGATCCGACACTCGAGCTTCATATGACTTCGTCAGCAGAATGTTGGATGACTTGATGTTGCCATGAGAAGCCGAAGGGCCCGTCGAGTGGATGTACTCGATGCCACGGGCTGCTGCAAGAGCAATGCTGGATCGTGTCTCCCAGTCGAGGGGGGTCCGACCAGAACCTCTGTTCCCTGCATGATTGTTGAATGAAATGGAGGTAAGATAGATAACCTTTTGTCGGGGAAAAAGTTCCTACGAATGCAAGTAGGTTCATGCATGACATACTGCAAGCAGACACAAAAACAGAATCGTGTGGTTTGAGAAATGAATCTTAAAGTATGCCGAGACTAAATGGATTTGCATATAGAATGTCGCCAAGAACAATTGTTCGAGAAATGATGCTCATACATATTCTCATTCCATGAATTCCCATCAGCAAATAAGAAGGATTAATTAAACAAGCACCTCCGATTTTCCAATGCATACAAACTTCTAATGACAGAACAAGGTATGCACTAAAAGAACAGCGGAATTCTAACAAGCAGAAAAACCAACGTTCTCAAATTCATGATCGGAGTATATTGATTAAGAAGAAGAACATAACATAAGACCTAATATCCAGTGAGAGAACCAAGCAATTGAGTTCAGCCCTACGGAGCACTTCGGACGAATTTAGAGAGACAAGAGTATGAGAGACTCAGAGAAGATTCAAAACTCAAATCTCATCACCATTTTCCATTCATAACATTAATACAAGAAGAATTGCAGTGATAATAATATAAATCCTTCGTATACACCAACATTTTTTTGACGCATGAACTCAGCAAAACAATCATCTAAAGTAACACATTGTCAATTAAAGAATATTTAACCATGAAGAAAAAAATCTATATCACTGAGTTAAACGCATCATATCCAAAAATAGATCTACACCATCCATCCATTTCAATGGCAAAAAAAAAATCAAGAACCCCCTTTGCCCAGAAAAGGAGTTCATAAGTGGCTAGCAGAATTGTAATAAAAGAGAAGAAAGCTAGAAGGTGGAGCGCACCGTGCAAGAGGGCGGAGAGGCTGCCCATGGGCATATAATCATAGACAATAAGCTTCTCCTCCTTGCTGTAATAGTAGGCCCGGAGGGGCACCAGATTGGGGTGGTCCATCGCGCCGACGGCCTCGATCTTCTCCCGGAACTCCTTCTCGGGAAGATTCACGTCCTTGAGCCTCTTCACCGCCACCGCCGTCCCCATCTCCAGCACCGCCTTGTACGCCGTCCCGAACGTTCCCTTCCCCAGTACTTCCGCCGAAGCCCTTAATAGATCCTCCAGATCGAACGGCCTCGCCCCGCTCCCGAAAAACACCAGCTTCTTCCCCGCCGCCTCCCCCTTCGCCGCAGCCGCATGAGAGCCGGTCCCGTTCCCATTCCCTCCCTCCCCTGCCCCCTTATCCCTCCCCGCCGCTGTCACTTCCAGCGGCTTCCCACCCGCCTCCACCGCCGCCTCCAGCGTCCTCGTCTTGCCCGCTCTGCTGCTCCTCTTCCGGCAGAGGAGGACCACCAGTATGAGAATGATTAAAACACCGGCGGCGGCTCCAATCGCGATCCCGGCTATCGCGCCGCCGGAGAGTTTCTTCTTGTCGTGCTTCGCCTCCGCCTCCACGCCCGCCGGAACCTCCGCCGCCGGCGACGGCGAGATCTCGCCTGGACAGGGGCCCAGCGGTCCGCCGCAGAGCCCCGTCTTCAAGAACGCCTCTGCCGGCATTTTCCGGAGCTTGGACGGGATGGATCCGTTGAGCTGGTTGAATGATACGTTGAACTGGGACAGGCTCGGGAGGTTCAGCTCCGGGATCTCGCCCAAAAGCTGGTTGTTCTCGAGGTAGAGCGTGGCAAGGCGGGTGAGGTTGTTGAAATCCGGCGAGATACCGCCGGAGAAGTCATTCCCGGCGAGGTTGAGGCGGACGAGGTTCTGGAGCGAAAAGAGGAATGCCGGGATCTCGCCGGAGAAGCGGTTGCGCTGGAGGTAGAGGTTCCGAAGCTGGGAGCACTTGGCGAGGTCCGCCGGGAGGCCGCCAGAGAGGGCATTGTAGCGGAGGCTCAGCGTCCGGAGCGCCGTCAGGTTGCCGACGGTGCCCGCCGGAATCTGACCCATAAGGCCAACGGCAGGGAGACGGAGGACGGTCACGCGGCCAGCGTCGCAGGCTACGCCCAGCCACGAGCACGGCGTCATGGAGTCATTCCACGGGAGCACCACCGGGCCGACGGAGGAGCGGAAGGCGAGGAGGGCGGCCCGGTCGGAGACCAGATCCGGTGCTCCACCGGGGATGGAGGATAGTAGAAAGAAGAGGAATAAGAGAGGGGAAGCCATGGGGGCGGTGACCGGACTCTGGGTCAGTGGAGACTAGCTCATGGAGCACTCACCTGCTTGAAAAAGAGAGGGGAGAGAGAGAGAGAGGAGAGGGAGGACAGAGCGGCAGAGTTTGGAGGGTCTGTACCGGTGCTATAGAACTCTAACTTAGCTTCTTTACTTACCGATAAGTTACTTAAAAAAGTGCCGTTAGCTAAGACGAGAGAATATAAGATCTTTTTCTGCCAGCAAGATATATTATTTATTTCTCGCGTGATTGCCAGACCTCCAAGGCCAAGCAACGTTCTCAGCTGTAATAAGCGTAGGAAAGAATAATCTATAGAAGCTATTCGCCTTGGTGAACAGACCAGTGGATGAAGCGCACACCAATCTATTAGGACAATCAAAAGCACCAGAAGGAACTTTATTGGTAAGCCGCTCAAGGCACCAGCAACAACCATAATTTTTTTTTTATATATATAAAAAAAGAGAGTTGGAGGAGGGGCGATCCGGCGCAACTATCTTCTGCGGACGTGACCATAACCCCCGCTGGAAGAACAACCATAATTGGCCATTATGTAAGAGAAGTGCATCAAAATCCAAGTATCATTTAGCCACATCAATGAAGCCTCGTTGTTGACCGACCGTCTAAGGCTGGAGGGTATGATTAAAACATAGGAACAAACCCTCTTCCACATAGGGGAGCTTCTTTCTTACCGATATATATATATATATATATGGGAGCTTCTCTGAGCCGGTACTTAGAGGAGATGCTTAGAGATAGACCACAGTCCATGTTTTGCTCTCATTAGTGAACAACAGAAGTTGTTAGACGTGCAAGTGATCTTTAATCTGGCTTAATCACCTGCTTAATCCGTAGGGTAAACCTGGCCACATATTTACTTAGTTTCATCTACTGGGTAGAAAATTCTCAAGACTCTCTAATATTGCTGGAAAGAACCATACCATTAGGTTAAATAGTCAAAACATCATTTATCCGAAAAAGGAGGATGCAAGATTGGAATGATTGAAGGAGTTGGCTGATAAGCAAACGAGTTAGCCTGCACCATAACCTTAACATCCTCGGGAGCACTTTTCATATATACTAACTAAATATAGTTGTTGGGGGAAAGGCATCACATCTGGACCGAAGCATATTTTTATCATTGTCATGGCAGAACCGATTCTCGCCTCAACCGTCGACTTCGGCTCCTTGCCGGTCTATATATCAGCCAATCAACCCCCAAGCCGACACCCAAACATAGGGCATCGAACCAAGTGAAGCTCAACTTCGGCACCTTCCTCGAAAAATCTGAGTCGATCCTTACTCCTAACCAGTCTCTGAGTCGCTCACTATTACAACTTATCACTTCAGAAAGATTAGTCCTCACTATCCCGAACCCCAAGTGGTGGATCGAACCAATCTCCAGAGAAAGTCGAGCCTCATCTTTTTGACTCTCCATTGTTTTCGGATAGGACCTCCTGGAGGACCCTCCGGTATCTTTGCTCCGACCGTCAATTTCAGCTACCATCAGTTAACAGATGGATGAATTCGGACAAATCAATTGGTCCTCTCTCCTGACCGACGCCCTCCATTCAGCAATAGAGGCATCTGTTGGCCCCCAAATTTTGATATCGGGGGAAAGATCTAACACTAGATGACGGTCTCCCATCTAAAATGCAGGTCAGAGAATACTAATTATAGTTTTTGTTTAATCATGTCAAGTCAGGATACATCACCTTATTGCGCCATGTCACTTGCCAGCTATGCGCCGACTACATCTGCGTCACGTCGCCTCCTTTATCGATTGTGTACTGAGTAAAGGCATACTCACCACCAAAATATGTAACATGGTCTGTACGACTCAAATGGTCCGAAATAACTTTCTATCTTTTCAGTCTCAATCTCGATCCCTCCATAAATAGAGATAAGAGAGAGATCCTCCAGATACGTACGTATGCTCATTATATTTGTGTTCACTCATGATTTTTTTTTTATTATGTTAGATTTTTAATTTGATCATCAAAAAATCTATATTGAAGTTAATTTCGATCAAAATTTATTTTATAAAAATACCACTCCGATGATCTTCATCCCACTTCAGTCATCTCCCATCGCGATCGAAAGTCTTCCGCAACAATAGTGATAAAAAGCATCCTTGTCCCAAAGCGATATTCAAGTTGAAAATCTCTAAAAGTATGTCATTGATGAGGAGAGTGAAGGATGCGGATACGACAAGAGTGAAGGATGCGGATACGACAACCTCGTATCAACTCAATCATGTATCATGAAAGCCCATCCATCGAAGAGAGCTAAGGAGAAGGTCCCACAACATTCGACCATAAGCATGCCCAAGCTCCAATTTCATAGCAATGTAGCTGCACCTGAGAAAGCTTTGAGCAAGTCATGCATTATTTCATAAGTCAATAAGATATTACTGGTAGTGCTTGTGCCACTGATGAAGGCTTTCCATTCCAAGCTAATTATAGGATCAAGCATGGGTTGCATTCTATCCGGTAACAGTTCGTTACTAACGTTGCACAAAGTGGTACACAAACCTAATGCGATGGTAGAGCAAGGGGAGAAGTGTGTCCTTTCCTTCAGGGATCAAAGTAATGAAGTTGTACTCCTAAGCTTGAGGCATGGAGTGAGCAAAAAAAAAATGCTTGATATTTGACCAGACATCTTTTGGGATGATGGGCCGGTAGTGCTTGGGGCAAAAAGAAGGGAAGCCATCTAGAATTCTGTACCTTGATATCAAATGCAAGTGTCCTCAATTTCTTTATTACTGGACTCCCTTAGTAGCTTTTCATTGTCAGAGCTTGATAAAGTAATGCTTGGTGGTGGAATAGTGCGGGAATCAACAACATCAGCCTCAAAAATCCCTCCGGCACTGAAAGAGCTCATCTCCAGTGACGTCTTTGTCCTCTATCAAATTCTCATTACTGTGGTTCAGCAACTGAATATTGTTTGTGCGCCATGATTACTATATATTTAATATTTCATTATCGACTATAACCCTACACATATAGTGGATTTTAGAGAACTAAATTAGGTTTAATGGCAAATTATATATTTTTAGCCTTTTGACAATAATATTATTTTTACAAAAATTAGTCAGATAATTTTATTTCATTTATCCAAAGAATCTAAAATTTATTGAGCTAAATATATTTTTAAGCTTAAATAGAACATACTTCAATTATATAGGATAGAGTATCCATTTAAATGATGAAATAGTGCAAGCTCTTAAATTTTGCACAATATATATCTTACTGCATTAGATCATTTCTAATTTTATATATTCTAACAAGTTATTACTGAATCATATATATATATATCAAAATGGAGCTCGAGAGATTCTAATCGGTCGTAATTAAAAAAAAAATAAATTTGTGAAAACAACAAAAAAATTTGAAAACTACGAGATGGCACATTTCAAGAACAGTATATATACTTCCATACACAAACATGGACGATGTGTTTTAGGTATCAATATTACTTAAAATGATGTTGTAACAATGGAGGAGTATCCATTTAAATGATGAGCTAAATATATTTTTAAGCTTAAATAGAACATACTTCAATTATATAGGATAGAGTATCCATTTAAATGATGAAATAGTGCAAGCTCTTAAATTTTGCACAATATATATCTTGCTGCATTAGATTATTTCTAATTTTATATATTCTAACAAATTATTACTGAATCATATATATATATATATATATATATATATATATATATATATCAAAACGGAGCTTGAGAGACTCTAATCGATCATAATTTAAAAAAAAAAATAAATTTGTGAAAACAACAAAAAAATCTGAAAACTACAAGATGACACATTTCAAGAACAGTATATATACTTCCATACACAAACATGGACGATGTGTTTTAGGTACGAATATTACTTAAAATGATGTTGTAACAATGGAGGAGTCCGCTGTATAATGCGGAGCCCTTATGGACCAAAGCGACAGCCACCAATGTCCGACCCATAGTACAAGCAAGTTCCACGCTTCGGTCTCCTTGTCACGTGCTCTTAACGGTTAAAAAGATAAAGAATTACCGCCCAGAGTTAGTTTCGCTGAGGCGCGGGGTAATTTAATCACGGAAGCTTCGCGCTCCCATTCGAATCGTAACCGTCCGACCGTGATGCGTCACGGAGTGAAACGGCGTCCGTGTCCCTCGTCGCTTCGCGCAACGACGTGTCAGAGAGTTATTGCCCTCGGCGGTACAGGAGGCTGTCGCCATTCGTTTGCCTGAGGCTGACAGCCGGACGGCGGTTCGACGGCAACGTCGCGGTTGGCGGTGGTCCACGCTCCGACCGCGAGACTGGACAGGGAATCGCCGACGGCGACGGCGCTCCGCTGACGGAAGACTCGGGGTTCGAAACAAATCACCGATTAGTTGAACTGCATTGGGCCGTGGGACTTCTAGAAGCATCTTGTTCTTTTTGATAGGAAAAGACAAGAAGGATGTTGTTGATCAGGACCGTTCTTTGGGACGTGATCTCTCGAGAGATGCGCCGCCTGATGGAGACGGGCGAGATTGGAGGAACGTAGGTGGGGATAACGTGGGACGCGCGAAGAACCCGGGATGGCAAAGAGACGAGGTGGGCCACCACGCCTGACAGCCAACCAACGTGTGTGATTTTTTTTTTTTTTTTTCTGGGTGGGGTCAACGAGGTCACGGAAAACAGCTGTTTCTGATCCCGTTGAGCGGCCATGATGGGGGAAACATCGACTGCACAAAAAAAATCTTAAGCGTGGCTTCGGGTTCGCGGTGGTAAGAATTTTTCACCTGCTGATCGGAAAGCGACGTTAAAATGTAGGTAGAATTCAACATCACCAACTCGTTCGTAACCTTTTTTTTGTTTTTTTTTTCCTGGTTTTCGGGTGGGGTTAGAGGAATTAAAAGCTTAGCCCGTGGGCTCCAGGTCCCACAAACCCAGGTTCACCGACTTCAATTAAAGATAGGTCAAAATGGTCGTTAGCTTTATTTTGACTCTACTTGCCGCCCTTCTTCCAAAAGGACATGAATATTGAAATGGTACATAGGATGCCCAGTATGGTCCATCACCGCTATGCCATCTATGCACGTGATTAGAGATCATAATTAGTAACCACTCATCTTATCATCTCCCTTCTGGTCGAGTATAAATGGTCGTAAAAACCATTGTCCAACTCAATGACGCCGAATATGGCCAACTTCATATATGTCAATTCAAATTGGGCTCATTTATTAGATGGTTGAAAATTTAAAACATGTTTTTTTTATTAAATAGAAAATCCAACCTACAACCTATTTAATGAAGAAGTCAAATGTAAGCTTTAAATGAATTAATTAGATTTTAAATAAATTAAATGAGTTAGTTGGGTATGATTTGATCTAATTATTAAATAAATAAGTTAAAACAGTTGGGAAACGGGCTCTAAATCTGAATCTAACCTATCCAATAAATAAGTTAGATTGGATCGGCTCATTTATGATCTAATCCCATATATTCTAAATTAAACTGGTCAAATTAGTGGGGCAGATCATAAATTACTATTTCTATACACCACCTTCCAACTGCTTAAATGTACATCACTATGCAGGCATAGATATATCATCCTTCCATGATCCAAAGATCCTAACCATCTTGCACATTGGGGTTTTGTTGACTCAATATATATTGCAAATTATCTCAAACCATTATTCTTTATTCTTAGAAAAGCTATTTGTACGCATCATACTTTAAATATAAAAAAAATTTAAAAACTAAACTTATTATGGGGGGATCGCAACAAGTAGCTGCTCCGCTCGTGCGATTGTCATGCCTCCCTCATGCTTTGGTTGGAAGTTTGGAGGAAAAAAAAAAAAAATAAATAAAAAGTGAGTATATCTCTTTCTTCTTGATTAGAAGTTAAAAAAAAAAAAAAAATTTCTTCCCTTCTTAATTGAAAGCGAAGAGGAAAAAAAATATTATAATCTTCTTTTACTATTATATCTTTGAAAGAAATCCAACAAATTTAATAAAAAAAATTAAAAAAAATATTTTTAAATTATTTTTATTTTTTTTATTTTCATTGATTTTTTCCATCCACGAAAGTCTCAATCGAATGGGAGGCTTAGGTGGGGTACTTGAAATAAGCCTTAGGATTGAAATACAATATTAATTTTATTCTTTATCATCAGAGAGGTAAGATGAAAATTATAAAAGATTCACTAACTCTCAATTTTTTTCTCTCCAATTTCACTCGATTTGAAAGAGAAAAAGATGATGGATTTGAGGAGATTTGTATTTCCTCTATTTTTTTTTTCTTTCCATTTTTTTTTATAAAAATACTTTCAACCAAGAAAAAATAGTAACTTTCTCTTCCATTCTTTTCTTTGCTTTCTTATCCTTCTCTTCCTACCAAGGCGTTAGGTATGTGACGGAAATAGAGTGCTCGCTGCACTCTAATTTCATCCATCAGCCTTGTGACTTACTCACCGTTAGTGGTGGGGAGGGGGTACTCAGTAATGAATTTTTGAATCGAACATTCAGCAGGAAGAGAGTCCTCATGGTCACATTCAGAAGAGTTGCTATACTGATCGTCCCCTCTTCTTTTTTTTTTTATCAAAAAAAATTTCATCCACCAACCTCCTTTGAGATTAGCGCATGAGCCGCAAGGCCCACAACATGTCCCCGTGCATGTAGTGTGTATTTCAAGGAGCGACGTGGAAGATGCAAAGGTGCAGCAAAAACATACCGCCTGTTTTCTCTAACTAGTAGGCTAAATTGCACACCCGAATTCACATGTAACAATTGCATTGCCAGTCTGGCACTAAAGAAAGAACCAAGCTAAACACCAAGAAAAAGGAAAAAAAAAAAAAAAAAAAAAAAGGAGAGGACCTATATAGCACCAGCTGCATCCCATTGCAACCTACTACCATGTGGAACTACAAGCGTGCACCATGTGAATGTAAGCGTGATTGTTGCCTCCTTGAATTGCCTCATTCTACATAAGCTGTGCAAATGATAAATACAAATTGCCTCATTCAGCATATACTGTACAAGTGATAAACATGATACATGAGGTCTGATCCACATCCCCTTCCTAGCCATCCACACAACGAAAAAAACTAGGTAATGCCATTGTTGAACCATGCGGTGGCGTGTTGATCTTAATGGGATCGGTACGATAGTCTTAGATCACCGGCGATCTTCATCTTGGGTTAATATGATCCTGATGATCTAAAATTAATGCATTTAGTATGGTATATTCTGTTGATTCAAGATATCTGATAATGTAGGAGTAACCTGTTTAGTATATCATGAAAATTCAAGACCGCACACCTAACCATCTTTGATATATTACATATAATTTATAATTGCTAAATAGAAATCTCAAATAACTCATATGAAAGCATAAATAATTGGCTAGCAATAGAACCATGCAATTTATATGTGAAATTGTTTAGACCTATCGGTTATAATTTTGACAGCAAAATTATTAATCCTATAAAAATATATTAATTATTATTATAAAATTAATATATATATATATATAATATTATTATTCTAATATTAATATTTATTTTTGATTGAGAAAATAAGATAAAGAGAAGACTATATTAGATAATTTCATAATATAAATATAAAGAAAAATAATATATTTCTATTATAATTATAAAGATATAACTAAAAAATAATATGATTAGCAACATATTATCATATAATATATATAATGAATATTATATATATAATATTAATAAAATATAATATATAATACTGATATCATATAATAATAAAATATTAAATTATTAAATTTTTTTTTAAATTGAAGAATATTTTTGTTTTTAAATTTCAGTTCAAGATCATTGTCTTTGGATGATTTTAGAATCCCATACTCAAAAATTGATTTAAGGAACATGATAATTTTAAGAGCAATGATGATTTTGAATTATTACCGTAGAATAATCATGATATAATTAAATATAGTGATCGCTGCCATCTTCATCCACGTCAATTTTAATCTTGGGACCATCACCCCACACCAAACGCCTTCTGCATGTTCATTGGTGCTTGTCCTGTAAAGCCACACTCCACGTGCAGCAAATAGGAGAACAAAAAGGCAGAATACAGCTTGCTTGTCGCTTTAACTTCTCCACAGAAATCTTGTGTTGGGTGGGTGTTTAACTTGCTCAGCCCAGGTATGGAAGAAGAGATCACACTCACAAGGTGGACAATGGAAATCTAAGAGATTACTTTCCTCTAGTGAAGCATGTTTCACCTTATATCACCATCACTTTGGGGCCTTCCAGTAGCCCTTCTTCTTACCATAAGGAATCACCCTTCTCCTTTGAAGTTCCAGAAGGGCGAGATAAAGGTTCCAGGACTTTGGGCCCTTAAAATAGATTTTTATTTTTCTCCCTCCCTTCTTCTTCTTCTTCTTTTTTTTTTTTTTGATCTAAGTAAATCCAAATAGACATGAGTTAGGCCGTAGACCAACAAAATTAAAGGGGAGGGTGGATGCCAAGAGGCCATTTTGGACCAGCAGCACGCAATGATTCGTTAGCATTCATGGAGCCCAACGGATGTAACATCCTGGTGGTCCAAAAAGCTTGACCCAAGTTACAAATTAATGACTCCCATCAGAAAGGAAGTCATAAAACAAATGGTATTCCTAAACTAATCTATGTCTATATATATATATATAAAAGCTGCGATGTATAAAGACATGAAATTATGGCCTAATGAAAGTAGCTACTTAAGTCATTACCTATGGAAGACTTCTTTAGATTAGATAGCCATATGATTGATTACAAGTCATCTAAACAGTCATCATTATTCATAAAAGATTACATCTTTGGGTCGAGATTAGGTAGTAAATAAAAGAACTCATCAATCAAACGTTGTAATAATAATATCGCATTAACTTCCAATTATTATAGAACTTCTGTTGCATGTCATTTATTTTGCTTGTCGAGTTAATGATTCCATCGTTGTGCCAACTGAGACATCACCTATTACAGGTCAAGATTTCACAAGCCAGCGAATACACTCGGGAAGAAGCTCCATTCTCAGATAGGTACATATTTATTACTTGTTCACTGACATCAGATAATCCTTGCACTACAAAAAAAATTTGATTTTTAATGATAAAATTTTAACGATAAAATTTATTTTATCATAAATAATTAAATTTTTATAACGAAATTTAAATTTTATCCTCAAAAATCAGATATTTACAATGAAAAAAATTTCATTATAAAAAGTTATATCTTTTGTAACGAAAATTTTGTTTCTGTTGCTAGAAGTTGATCTTTAGCGGTGAAATTTTTTTTCGTTGTAAACAATAATTTTTTTTATGATAAAATATTTTTTTCGTAACAAAAAATATTTTTCTGCGATGAAATTTTTTTTTGTCGTAAACAAAATTACATTGTTTGCGACGAAATTGATATTTCATTGCAAAAAATAAGGGGTTTTCCCTATCAATTTTATTTATATTTAGCGACGAAACTATTTCATCGTTAAAATTTATTTTATTGAAATAATTTGAATATTTTACGATAAAATTTAATTTTCATTGCTAGAAATTAATCTTTAGTGACGAAACTTTTTTTCATCACAAAAAATTTTTTTTTTGGCGACGGAAAAATTTTTCGTTGCTAAATTTTTTTTTGCGACGAAAATAATTGCATCGCAAAAAATTTGATTTTGTGCGACGAAATATTTGTTTCGTTGCAAAAAACTTGATTTTTACGATAATTTTTTTATATTTGCGACGAACTTAAATTTTCGTTGCAAAAAATTAATCATTTGCGACGAAAAAATATTTATTGTCAAAAAATATATTTTTTTGCGACAAAATATTTACTTTTCGCAATGAATTGATTTTGTCGCTAAATATTTTTAATTAAAAAAAAAGTACTTTGAAATAGGACAAAAATTTGCCCCAATTCAAAATAAACCTCTTGTTCTCTCCTTTGCCCACGCCGCCGCGGTCGTCAAAGATCTTTCTCCCTCCCCGGTCTCCGACGACAGTCCTCCCTCCCCGATCGTCGGTCATCCTTCCTGATAAGTGCTCTCCCTCCCCCGCCACCATCCTCTCTCTCTCCCTCTCCGCCACCATCCTCTCTCTCTCTCCCTCCCCGCCACCGTCGAGCCCTCCCTCCCCGCCACCGTCGCCGCTTGAGCCCGCCCCCCATCGCCAATCGAGCCTACCCCCCAGCGCACCGTCCCCCTCCCGCCTCGCACCCTCTCCTCCGTGCACCATCCTATTTCTTTCTCTCCCTTTCGGTCTCCACTATGTCACCGTCGGTCGAGTCCTCCCTCCCCGCCATCGTCGCCGATCGAGGCCTCCCTCCCCAATGGGCAGTGGAAAGCGTCACTCCTTCGACGCCTCCACCTCCGGGAAGAAGAGTAGGCCCTCTCCCAGTCCCCCCTTCACCATAGAGGACCTCACGCCTGTCCTCTCCCTCCTCGCCTCCGTCATCTCCCTCTCCCTCCGCTTCCTCTCCGACTCCGACCTCCTCCTCCCCTCCCAAACCCTGTCCCTCGAATCCTCCCTCTTCTCCGCCTCCTTCTCCCTCTCTCGCCTCCTCTCCCTCCTTCCCTCCAGTTCCCTCCAATCCCTCGAAACCTTAACCCTAGAGCCATCTCCTTCATCTTCTTCCTCCTCTTCTGCCCCTCTTCCGCCTTACCCATGCTACCCCCTTCCGCGGCGTCGCCCGCCGCTTCGGCCTCTCGTCCCCCACCGCCGCCTGCCGCACGTTCTACCTGGTCTGCAATGCTGTCGCCGCCATCGGTCGGCCCCTCCCTTCCCAGTCTCCCTCCCTGATTTTCTTTCTTAGTCTCCCTCCCTTACTTTCTCTGTCACTCTTCCTTACCTGGCTTGTCTGGTTTTGTAGGGCTGCCGCCGTCGGGCCGCCACCACCATCATCGGTTGTCGTCACCGTCACTGCATAGCTGTCGGATTCACGGAAGAGTTGAAGGTGAGAACAATTTTTTTAATTTATATATTTTTTAATTTTTATGCTTTTTTTCAATTAATTTTAGCCTTTAGAAGTAATTATTTGTTATTTTAGTAATTAGATATAATATTAGATATAATTATTTGTTTGATATAATTAATTTTAATCATGATTTTAAAATATTTTAAAAATAAAAATAATTATAATAATAATATATTAATTATAGTATAATAAATTTATAAGCCTTAGAATTTTCGTTCGAGGATAGCGTGCATAAATCAATATTTTTTTTTATGAAAAAAATATTGATGCTTTACACACTATTCTTGAATTGTCCTCGTAAACAGTTTGGGCACGTGAATGAATTTAATATTGCAACACATATGTTTCTACATCACAGAGTTTTGTCGGTATTTTTGATCATGTTCTCTGGATACATAGCACAACTTTAATGCTTGTGTATCTGGAGAACTGCGTCGAAATACTGCCGAAATTTTTTTGGTATAGAAGACATGTATTACAATATTAAATTCTTACGTTCTTGAATGGAATAGGACCATCACCCTATAGGTAGGAGATATAAGGCATTAGTCAACTATTATTACATAAAATTGATTGTATAGTTTGCATCATAAATATGTAGGTATGGATCGTGGTTGGATGTCATTGCGTGATAAGTTCTGTCCCGAGTATATTACGAGTGTGACATCTTTTATGAATGTGGCGTCCAATCATACTAGAGAAGATGGAAAAGCTCGTTGTTCATGTCGTCGATGTAGGAATTTATTTTGATGTACCTTATTAGACATTCAGAATCATTTATACGAACACGATATAGATGTGACTTACAAGAGATGGACTTGTCATGGTGAAGATTTGCCAACTAGCTCGAGCATATTGTCTAGGAGTCTCATAAATCTGTCATCAGTCGGTGGATCATGCAGTCGTGAAAGACAAACACTCGGTGCAGAAGATAGAGAAATTTTAGAGGATCTCCATCCGAAATTATTTGAAGTAAATGTAGAAGCGAGAGCAGAATATCAGCATCCCATTCTGAGACAAGAAGCTGAAGAGGACAGTAACATATCTATAAATGATAGATTCGAGCGTCTATTAAGAGATACACAAAGTGATGTTTATCCTGATTGTAAGAAGTACTCTCTGTTGTCCGCCGTAATAAAGTTATTATACATGAAGACACTTGGTAAGTGGTCAAACAACTCGTTTAATTGGTTGCTCAAATTTTTGAAGGACTTATTGCCAGAGAGAGAGTTACTTCCGTCAAGTCATTATGAAGCCAAAAAATTATTGAAAGGACTCAGTTTGAGAGTCGATGACTTGGGCCTACGCCGTGAAAAGATACATGCATGTCTGAATGATTGTGTTCTGTTTCGGAAGGATAAAAAACATCTACAAGCATGTCCGATTTGTCATTTAAGCAGATGGAAAGAAAGTTGTGGTAAGAATAGGAAGAAAAAAAATACCATGCAAGATTTTGCGGTACTTTTCGATTATACCACGATTGCGTCGATTGTTCATGTCAAGGCATACTACTTGTGACATGCGATGGCATAAGGAGGAAAATAATATCGACGATGATGTCATGAGACATCCATCAGATGGAGATGCATGGAAACATTTTGATCGTGAACATCCATGGTTTGCAGCTGATTCACGAAATGTCAGGCTAGGGTTGGCAACAGACGGATTTAATCCATATGGTATCTTAGTACTACTTATAGTATGTGGCCTGTTATGGTATTTTCTTATAATTTACCGCCATGGAAGTGCATGAAATCATCTTTTAATCTACTGGCCTTATTGATCTCGGGTCTCCGTGCCCCTGGAAGAGACATAGATATATTTTTAGAGCCGTTGATCGAAGAGTTACAATATTTGTGGGAAGAAGGATGCGAAACGTATGATCATATTACAGGAGGCATCTTTCGCATGCATGTAGCACTGCTTTGGACAGTTAACGATTTTCCTACATATGGCGATATTTCTGGATGGTGTACAAAAAAGTATAAAGCATGCCCAACTTGTAACGATGATATTATATCGGATCGTACTCGTGAAAAAATTTATTTTACCGACCATCGATGTTTCTTGCCAGATGATCATAGATGGAAGAGAAGTCTTAAGTTCAACGGCAAGCATAAACGACATACGCAGCCAAGATTCTGGTCTACGGACAATATTTTAAATCAGTTACCCAACCCACAGGATGTCATATTTGGTAAGAGTCTGGCCAGCTAAGTAGGGGTGCGAACAAGTATCGAAAATTGGAGAAAAAGGAGCAAGTTATTTGATCTTCCATATTGAAAAATGCTTCTTCTTCGACATAATCTTGACGTCATGCATATTGAAAAGAATATATTTGATAATATATTTTATACCATTCTCAATATCGAAGGAAGAACGAAGGATACCGTGAAAGCTCGTCTTGACTTAGAAGATATGCGGATTAGAAAGGAATTACATTTGATTCGACGGGGGATAGGCTGGTGAAGTCATTGGCATGTTATATACTAAATCAAAGAGAGAGAAATCAATTTCTTTCATATTTGAGATCAGTGAGGTTTTCTGATGGATACGCCTCAAATTTGAAACGGTGCATCAAGTCGAAAGATGGAAAGATCGTCGGGATGAAAAGTCATGATTGTCATGTGCTTCTACAACATGTGCTCCTAGTTAGTTTGCACGGATTGTTGCCGGATAATGTGTGTGATGCGTTACTTGATCTAGGAACTTATTTTCGAGATTTATGTGCGAAGACATTGAGACGAAGTCAGATTGACATATTGGAGAAGAAGATTATCATTACTCTCTATAAGCTCGAGATAATATTCCCTCCCGCCTTCTATAATATCATGGTGCATCTTTCTGTTCATCTTTCACATGAGGCTAGATTGGGTGGGCCAGTACATACAAGATGGATGTACCCAATTGAAAGGTAATTGTATGATATTGTAATATTTATTATTCATTATTATATTTTTATTATATGTGATATCAATTGATAATTTATTGAATAGGGAGATGTGAGAATACAAGAGTGCCGTCACTAACAAAGCACGGCCTGAAGGTTCAATAGCAGAGGCACATGTTATGAATGAATGTCTGACATTCTGCTCTATGTACCTTCGAAGAGTGGAAACTAAATTTACAAGGCCACAACGGAATATCGATGTTGATGACATTCTGATCGATGGATTGTCCGTATTCTCCAATGTTGCCCGACCATATGGTAAAAAAGATTTTCGAATGTTGACACCACAAAAAATAGATGACATGCATTGGTATGTGCTAAACAATTGCGAGGAGGTAGAAGCGTACATGATGTGAGTATATACATTTAATTTTTATTTATTGATATATTAATGAATGTACATGGACTCTAAATTAAAATATACATGGTATTATTGTATCACTTCAGTGAGCACTAAAATGAGCTCAGAAGAATCAATCCTACGTTAGCAGCGGCATGACATAGGAATCAATTCGCATCATGGTTTGACGAATGGGTAAGTTATGTTAATGTTCATCCATGATTAAAAGTTTGTTTATATAGTATTTATTTTGTCAAATTTAACCTGCTTATTGTTCTTTTAATTGTAGATAGCTCAGCTACGTATAGACAATCCTAACTGTATCAATAATGACTTAGGCATACTTGCACGAAAATCTGACAGACGTGTATCAGTATATTCAGCATGCATAGTCAATGGTGTGCGGTTCTTAACGAAAAATCACGATCGTGATCGAACCATACAGAATTATGGAATAAGCGTGGAGGGCGAGCACAAGGGTGAAATAATAGATCTTTTTGGTATTCTGCATGAGGTTATAGAGTTGAGATATAGTGGTCTTCGACGGATTGTGTTATTCAAGTGTCAATGGTATGACTTAGGACGACACAGGCCCATTGTTATAGATCCTCAACTCGTCAGTGTCCACACTGGTCATGTATGGTACGAAAGTGATCCTTATATTTTTGCAAAGCAAGCGAGACTAGTGTGGTATATTGATGATAACAAAATGAAAGAGCCTTGGCGAGTTGCAATAAGGGCTCAGCGTAGGCATTTGTTTGATCTCGCACTTTTCACATGCCCGAACGATGAAGATCTAGAGAATAAAGTCCGTGCAATTATTGAAAATGAAGCATATCAAATGCAAGCACCAAATAACATATTAGTGTCAGATGATACGATTGACATAGGACAATTACAAAGAGACGACTATGAACTTGAGGATGTTTCTATTGTTAGATCATCGATAAGGGCACAGGCACGAGCACGATCCAATAATGACTTCATTAACGACGATGATGATAGCACTTCAGGGTCAAAGTCTTCTATGACTCCCGTCGAAGACGACTATATGGACACGAGTTCAAAATCTGAGAACAATAATTAATATGAATAAGTAATTCAATTTATTTTTTTTGTTACATCATGTAATACTAGAATTTTTTTGATTACGTGCTGATTTAAATTATTTTAATCATTGCAGCATCATGACTGGTCCTGGACGTAGATGTCCACGGGGTAGGCAGCAGGCTCCGCTTGATGATACACATCCTCACTTTAGCATTTTGCATGATGAGTCAGAGAATTTAGATGAGACTCAGTTATCCGAGTTCACAGAACAGACTAGTGCTCAGCCAGAGCTTGTCCAGCCGGAGGTCATGGCACCGCAGCATCATCCCCTTATAGGTATATCTCTATCAATTTATAAACCATATATATTTTTTTGTTATATGCATTTATTGATACATGATATATGTTCATTTCATCAATTTTTACATGCAGGAACACAGCATCGACGTGCAGTGCGTGGTCCTAGTAGGGGTCTTGTTTTAGAAAAATATGTGCATGTGCACAATGAAAAGCCAAAGGTACAGATATTTCGAGATCATCCGGTTGGCACAGAGGCTAGTATCATCGCAAATGAGATCAGTTTGTATATGTGGAATCATTTTTCGTGGGCTGCTGAAAGTTTCAAGCATGTAGCTCTTCGATACCGTGATGCTCTAGTCTCTCACATCAAGGTAAGAATTAAATTTGGATGTCTTGCATATCATTACATGATCTATATTATTTTTGATTATATAAATAAATTTTTTATTATATGAATAATTTCATGTATTTGCTTTTTGGTATGATGATTGTGTAGGATAATATTGACTTCGAGGATTGCACCAACGAAGAAGTGACGGCATGTATTCTCAAAATGACTGCAAATAGATACAGAGATCAGCGATGTAGGCTTCATAAATACTGCAATGAGCTGCAGACGAAGGGGATTGATCCTGTGACCCAGCCATACAGAAATTGGGCTGGGTCTAGTGACGATTGACGGTGGTTATGTGAGCATTTTGGAAGTGAGCTATTTCAGGTATGTCTAGTATTTCAAGTTATTTTAATTTTATTATGTCCTTTATTGGTTATAATTGTATGTATTTTGTAGCGACGATCGGAGGCGAATAAAGTGAATAGGAGTAAGATTGATTCTATTCATACGCAAGGAAGTGCCTCTTTTGCACAGAGAATGAAGAGGATGGTACGTAACTACATTTGCAATCATACTTTGTAACTTCTTATTAAATATTTATATTATTTTGATATATTTTTTTTTATTTGAATAGGGACTATCCGGAGTCGATGCCTATGCTAAATTCTATCAAAACAAGAGTGACGAGTTCGTGACCGAGAAGGCGAGGCAGCGTCATGTAAGTATCATTACTCTACATTTTGAATACTTTTAAAGAGTTTAAAAAAAATTTATGATTTTATTTGGTTTATCATGAAGGAAAAAATATTACAATTAAGAGAGCAGGCGATGAGGGAGGTTGGATCTAATGGTGATACTGGATCGCAGCAGGTTTGTTTGATGACAGATGATACGATTTTGGATACCATCCTCGGGCGGCAGCTAGGATCTGGTCATAGCATGCGGTCCAAAAAATCACGCAGTTCGTCATCCGACCATTCTGATAATGCATCGGTGCCAGAGACAGTTAGGACATCCATGAGCATGATGCAAGATCAGATTAGTTACTGGATGAATCGTAGTCAGACGCTCGAGAGGATAGTAGCTGCGATGGTGGGATGGCTCGGTATTGATGCTTCTGAGTTAGCACCTTTACAGTCACATGACACCGCCTCTACACCACCATCGCGACACATATCGGATCAGGAATCGACGTCTGGAGAAGAAAACGAGGCCAACGAGTCAGATCATACTTAGTTTGTAGTTTTTTTAAATTTAAAATGATGTATGGACTTATATTTTTGTATATGACAACGATGGTTATGAAACTTTTTGTTATTTGGAATTGATATTTTGAATTAGAATATTTTTATTATGTTAATATATTGTTATGTAAAATATGTTTGATCTAAGAATTTGTATTTGAGCAGATTTTTTTTGATAAAAAAAAATAAAAATTAAAATTTTTATCCAAAATTTAATTTAGCGATGAAATATTAATTTCATCGCAAAAAAAAAATTTGTGAACCCAAAAAACTAAAATTTTTATTATACATTACGATAAAATTTTTTATTTCGTTGCTAATTTTGTGATGAAAAAATAGTTTCGTCGCTAAAAATTTTAATTTTTTGCGACGAAATTTTTATTTCGTCGCAATTATTGTGACAAAATTTTAATTTCGTCGCAATTATAGCAACGAACATTTTATTTCGTCGCAATTATCGTGATGAAATTTTTGCAATAAATTATTTTTGCATCGAATTTCATCGCCATGTTTTATGATAAATTTATTTTTTGTCACAAAAAATTATGACGAAAGAGAAGTTTCGTCGCAAAAAATAAGAGGATATTTTTTTTAATCACTATATTTAGCGACGAAATTATTTTCGTCGGTAATATTTGTGATGAAATTCAATTTTCATCGTTAAGATAAAAAAAATTAAAAATTAAAAAATTATTTTTTATGACGAAATTATTTTTCGTTGCAATGTTAGCGATGAAAATTTAAGCTCTTGCGACAAAATTTTTTTATCGCTAATACAGCGAATACTTTGTCGTCTAGGTTTACTATTTTTTGCGACGAAATAAAATCGTTTCGTTGCTAAGATCTTTTGCTACGAGGCTTTCTCTACAATTTTTTAGTGGTAATATATTTCGTCACAAATACTTTTAGCGATGAAAATATAATTTTTAGCGATGCAAAAATTTTATCATAAAAAATTAAATTTTTTGTAGTGGCAATCTCTATGTGGAACCCTGTGCATCTTAACTAGGCTTGAAGCATATGTCTAAAACAAACACTTCCAATGTTGTATTAAGAATGTTAATGAACCAGCATCAGGGCTGAAATTTGAACTGCCATGTCAAGCTTTCAATTCAGCCTACTATATAAACATTTTGAGTTACTAAACTTACATCCACAAAGCAGTCTTGCCGAGCCACCATCAGCTGCTGGAATTCTATCCGTCTTGAGTAATGCCAATTAGCTTGTCTTGATATAGTTGGTGCCTGGGTTCATTAGATTGTTCTTTCATCCATCTTTTTTTTTTTTTGAGGCAAAATCGTTGCTCCATTTCAAATAGAATCGTCAATGCAAGAGGAAATATCACAGCAAAAGACTGAGATCAGATGCACATTTTTTGTTGCTATCTTTTCATACTTGCTTTAGTTTTCAGTCTGTCTAGTGTATCAATCTTGAGAATTAGCATTAGTTTCATTTACAAATAACCCATCATCTCGCTGGTTCCTCTTTTGGGGAGCAAAAAAACAGAAAGAAATTTAGTTCCAAGATAAGAGAGTAAAATGGAACACTGAAGCAAAATATCCACTGCTCGACAGCTGATCCACCTCATTGCTAATTATTAGATACAACAGATATGGCAGGGCATCCGAGACCAGCCTCTCAAGTCACACAGCATTAGTAGGGCATCCTAGACCAGCCTTTCTCCTAGCAATACCCTGCAACAAGCCAGTATCAAAATGAATTGTTGATAGTTTTGGCCAAGAAAACTGGCCATATGCATGTAGGTTCCTTATTTTCTTCTTTTCCGCATCTGCCTCCACCCAAACATGCATCAAGGATAAATCTCCTCATTTAATCGAGGGTGGTTTTTTCTTCTTTTCTTTCAATGGTGAGATCTTGTGAAAAAAAAGATGCGAAGGATCAGAAGCAACTAGCTCAGAAAAATGCAGAGTCATGAAATAAATTATCCTAAATATATATATATTTTTCCCATCGTTCGCTCATCAGCAACTCCATGAATATGCAAAGCTGTGGACAGTGAACATGGTTGATTCCTGGAAGTGGACAACTGTAATATTGTTACATGAATCAACATAGCTAGAGATCCTATTCCCTCAGGTCATTTTTATGCCTGGAATGCTACGCACAATATTTTAGCGGCTCAACACACATCTATATTGCCTAGATCTTATATTTACATGTTAAGATTGTATCAATAGGATCAGTCTCATGATTACAAGTGAAAATCCTTCTCCCCAGCTAACTTTGGATATTGGTACCGGTTTCTAATTACTGTAACCAGATGGTAAAGAATCTTATTTGCGTTGCATTAAAGCCATTTGCAGACCATGCGCGAAACTCTTCAAATTTCCAGTTAAGAAGGATAGTTTTCTTAGGTATGCAGTTGCAGTATCACAAGCACCTTCCATGCACATGTTTGAATGCTCTGTATTATTAGTTGCCATCAGTGTTGCCTACTTGGGCAAGCTTAGAAGCATATGAAGGGGATATTTAGTTGGAGAGAGTTGGGGTTTAGAATCAGAACAAGTATGTGTGATTACTATTCTAACCATTTGATTAAGAGAAATAGTTCCATTCCAATTTCGATTCTGGGATGAAATGAGAATGGCCCAATCTTTTTAGAACTCAATTCGTCCTCTCTTATAAGGATTCAAATTTTCATTCCGATCCTGATTCTGATCACGAACCAAATGCTTTAAAAAATTTGACCATTCCAATTCCAATCCATTCCAATTTCAATTCCAGTTGCGAACCAAACACTCCCCAAGAGCAGAACCAGGATCCTCCATAATGCAACTTTTGCATTGCAGAGTCCTATACTACTTTAGGTAGCCACCATGTCATCCATCATAAATGGGTGGCTCTCCTTCCTCACTGCAATGCATGGTGTACTACACTAATGGTATATCATCATATTTCAGGAATGAATGAAAGCCGTTCATTTCCAAGATAAATGATGCAGTGGCTATCTGCTATAGCATAGGACTTTGTCGTGCAAAAGTTGCACCATACAGAGGATCCGAACTCATGAGGAGCATATTCATTCGCATTCTAAATAGAAATGCATGAAGGAAATTTGATGGATTTATGGAAGTAGACAGAGGCATAGGAAGCAAGGTTTTTTCCTTTTGGATATTTAATGGTTTCCCTCAAAACCCAAGGACCAGAGAACCAATTGTTACTTATTCCTCTCAAACATGAAGCTTCGCAACTTAATATACATGGCAGGCAAATACAGCAATTTATATGACCACAAGGAAAGCCATTTTTTCCATAAGAGCATTCAAATCGATCTCAGGACCTAGAAATTTTAACATGCAGAATCCTTACATCACTGCTGTTCTTTCTTCTTTTGTAAGGGTTTTCTGAAGGATAGATCATCCTTGCAATGGTGTCCCCCAGTCCAACTTAAGGTCACTTGTTGGCCGTAATCTACAAGGTCTATGGGTCATTTTTCATCTACTCAACCAACTTTGACTACTGCATGATCAGGGTTGAGACATTCACTTCTTGTCTGGTTTTGTGTACAGATTCTGCTGAATTAATCCATGCATAACACTCCTCAATACTTCAGACACAAGATTAAGGGGTAGTCCTTTTCCAGCTATTGCTTCTCCCTTTCCCATTCTCTCCTTCAAATGCTCTCCTGGCTTGCCGACGATCTCCGTCATCTAAAACATTACCCATCTTTGCCTTTTGTGGGCCCTGCTATTACTTGTTTTCCATAAGGTTGTTTTCTTAAATTAATCGGCTGATATTAATATAATTTTTTTCCAACTGACGCCCTGTAATATTATATATTTGCGAGAAATACTCTCTCTTAATTTTTTTCATGGAAAAAGCATGATAATTAAAATAAAATACCATGTCTTTATATGATTTGAGCTTTGGGTAAACTAATTATGAATATCAATAAAAAAAAAAAAAATTACCTCTTCTCTTGGTTAAGTAACTCATTCTATATTTAGTCTATCTAAACTTAATATTTCAACCCAATAGATTAAACTAGATGAAAACGTATGATTGATAACATGAGCGCTAGCTTGATGGCCGGAGGGTCGAGGGATTGTGTCTTGAATGGTACCATCCTTGAAGATTTTGACCTTCCGCGGATTTCCCAAGTAAAACTCCAAGGCTCACAGGTTAGTGCCTCGGAGATGCCGATAATTCATATTTGTTTTTAACTAATGATGAGTTTAACGAGATCCACATTTAAATTCCATGTTACTAGAGATAGAACTAAGAGTGGGACTATTATAGGTTCTCTTGGGTCATTTGATCAATACCAACAAAGGAGGTTTTTGTTTGTGTTTCTAACTGTGTTAATAGGTCTCATCTAAAATTTTATTAGTTCAAACTCATATAATCATTTCAAAACCAATTAAGAGGACTGCTTAATGTATTTATGTTGTATAAATCGATAATTCTACTGTTATAGGATAATTGTAGCAAATCCCGCATCGATCGAATTTATGAACTTTCAAAAGAAGCTTAGGCCTAGTTTGATGTCAAGGCTCGAACAACAATCTCCTTGCATTTAAGAACTCCCTAAACCGAGCTCAAATATTAACTAGCTTAATTAGATGGGTTGTACTTTAGGGTTGAGCGAATTCCCCTTGATGGATTGAATTGCGCTTAAATAACCAAAACTACGAAACATTCTTGATTGCATTAATTGAACTTCATAGTTGATTTGCGTAGCTTGGTCCATGCAACATGGCTGGCATACATGATCTGCATGCATGGATCTGTTTTGCGAACGGAAGTGGGATGTGACCGCGAGCATCGCTGCACTTAACATTGCATGCATGATGAAACTCTTACGGCCCGTTATCTACTTCTTCTTTGTTTAAATGACCTGCATGGTATGACCGGACATGCAAGCATGACACATAATCGCTGTTTCAATCATTTTAGATTTTGCTTATATCAATTTTATACATTCCAGAAATATGTTTTTTTAAATACAACGAATGGACCGCATCCATCTGATTTGAATACATTTAGTAAAATTAAAAAATAAAATGCAATGCAAAAGTACCGGAACCATCGACCAGTTGATCCCGATTATGTTGGACTGATGTGAAAGTTACACTATATCAATTTAAAAATTATTTTAATTAAATAAAATTTTTGGAGCCTTCGAACCCCATCGAAATCAAGTGCAATTAATACCTGTTGCTATCGTTTTCCGGTAGATTGGCCAACGGTAAGCCAAGTTATAGCATCTGAATGCTGGGCGGTAGGAAATTTACAAGATAAAATTTATTTGTCGAAGATTGTCTGATGAGCAATCCTCCGATATTTAAGTTAGTTGGAGAAAAAAATAACAGAGAGAGCCAAAAAAAATAAAAGCCAAAAAATTTGTAATCAGCTAGAAAAAAATTTATCCAATCCTCTTGCTTAACGCTATATATAGAGTGAAGAATATCGTTAGTATGTAACTCCCATCTCTAAAATATAAAACATAGGGATTATGATATTTACTAGACGGTTACTTCGTTAATCATCATTATGGTCAAGTAATGGATCATTCGTGAGCAACTATTACGTCCTACGATCGCTAATAAGTAATACTTGTGTCAAATAATCATTGTTTGATCTTTAAATTTATGGAATTAAGATAGCCGATGAAGCACCTAAAAAAATTATCGATCAGATGCCGATGGTATGTCGAACTTAGCCGGCCAAATATCAACTTGAATTTTTTTTATCGATCTAAATTGGCTCAATTCATAATGTTGCATATTTAGTGAGCAGAAAGATGAAGATAAATATTAGCCGGCCAAGGGAGGATGATTTATCCCAACAACACCCATACGAACCAACCTAATATTTGGCTTGGCTTGAGTTAGGTCTAGTCGTTCAAACTAAACATGAGCAAGTGTCAAATCATACTACGAAGTTCTGGGCGGCAATTCAACCCTCGTACTAGCCAATCCATCAGACCGCAAGGTTGATGGAAGAAATCAGCTGCAATCGTAAAGGAGACACCCATTTCGTATCATGTACAGCTAACAAACCAAGCGTCGCACAAGCAAACGTCCAAAAAAAAGTTGTGTACAAAAGTTACCAAAAGCAAAACAAAGTTGTGTACAATCTCAGATCCAGCACAATTAAAGCAGACAAAGCCACCTCAAGCTCGTCGTTTTATAAACAGCTAGCAAAAGCCCATCCAAACTTCATTACCAAAAGAGGAAAAAGGCCCATCCAAACTTTAGAAAGCAATCGAGTAAACTAGATGCTCGCCGCCACCACACTGAGAAGGAGCCACAGAGCCCGGTACAGCGACCGCCGGTGAGCCGAAGAGAAGTCATCATCACCGTCTCCGGACCAGAACCTCGCGTAACACTTCCCCAGGTACATGTCCCCCGACTCGGAGTCGCCGCACTCCGCCCTCAGCTGCCCGACGGCGTGGGCGAGGCACGCGCCGCAGTCCTCCGGGCTCAAGTCCCCGACGCACTGCGCCGCCCCGCGCACCTGCCCGGCGACGCCGAGCCGGAACGGTCCCACCGCCGCCCCCGGCGAAGCCAGGGAGGAGAGAGCCATGTCGCTCATGGTGGCGGAGTGGTCGGAGGTGGCGGCGGGGCCGCAGCGCTTGAAGGAGAGGGAGGTGTCGGGGCGGCCGAGGAAGGAGTCGTTGCCGTAGCGGAGGTAGCAGCCGCGAAGCTGGAGGGTGGCTGCGGTGTCGGAGGGGCAGAGGGTGGAGAGTTGGGGGAGGGCGGAGCGGACGCAGGAGGCGCAGTCGGGGAGAGAGAGGTCGCTGCGGCACTGGTAGAGGCCAAAGATGGGGGCGGCGGGGGTGGCGAAAGAGGAGGAGAAGTTGGAGTAAGTGGAGAGGGCGGCGGCGTTGGCGAAGGAGGTGAGGAGGGAGTCGAGGTTGGACTGGTAGGGGGAGTTTGGATCGTACTTGAGGTTGGAGCAGGCGGCGTAGACCAAGGTGGAGTCGTCGCCGGAGGCGGCGCCGGTGGACAGAAGAAGGGAGTGGAGCAGGAGGAGTGACACGTAGGAGAGGGGATAAATTTTCATTTTTGGTTTTTGTGGTTGTTTTCTCTGGGTTTGTCTGTTTGCGGTTTATGTAGCTGATGGATACTTAGTTTGGAAGTAACTTGGCAGGTGAGCGAGGGAGAGGGAGCGAGAGGAAGCAAAGGTGGTAGCGGTTCCAGGGTAGACAGCTCGAATCTCTGGGCGAAATCATTGGTTGATACTTTTGATGAGGCACGTGCAAGGTACAAGATGCATCAATTTTTAGGGCTGGATGGAGAATTTTTTTTTTTTTTTTTTTTTGGTAAAACCTGGATGGACAAATTCTTGTGGTTGCGATCTCTGCAATCTTCTTTTTAGGAATTTTTAATAGTTGAGGAATGTGGCGGATATTTGAATGACCGGATGAACGACAAGCAGGAGGATATAACCGACAATGAAGTTGCACAGTGAGATTATATTCTGGCGTCCCCAGCATATGTCCAGAAGGATCAAGATGCTGGATTGATGGTAGCCTAAGGAGATATTTGATCGGAAAAAATTGAAATTTAAAATTAAAATCAGAGTAAATTAAAAATGACTCAATTTATCTAAAATTCAATTCTTAATCTCTTTTAAAGATTCAAATTTTGATTTCGATTTTAATTTCAAATCGAACCAAATATTTTAGATGATTTGATCATTTTAATTTTAATTTCAATATATTTTAATTTTGATTATGAATCAAATATCTTCTAAAAATATTATGTTTATTCACCGTTAGTTCTTTAAATTTTTTTTTTAATCCTCTATCAGGAAAAAAAAAAAAAAACTATTTTTTATCATTTTTTTTAAGGAAAAAAACCTTCAAAAAGCTTTTGATGAGGACTTTTGTAGGCTAAATGTTAGACTTAACATGCGAACTATTCTTGATGAAAAGAACTAGCCTTGTGTAATCTTCTCTCTCTCCCCCAAAAATATTAAAAAAAAAAAAAGTAGAGAGCAGCGCGGATGTAATAACTTTTAGGATTCTGCAATCACTGACATGTAATCATTGACGAAGCCAGCAACAGTGAAAGCAGGACAAATGTGGATTACGACAGAGTATTTTCAGTACAGCCTTTTTAAATAAACATCGATATTTACAAGTATAAATAATATCCCATGAACTTAAACTAAAACATGTAAATTTGATTTAAGGATATAAACTGTTATAGTTTAATCAACATGTTGTTGAATATATTTTCAATAGTATAATTGATCACCCGAGGCAAACATTTACTTTACAAAAACAAAGAAAAATGAGAAAACATAATAAATAGGTCTCTTAGCACTATTTTTTATTGCACCTTCATTGCACTGTTCTCTGACAAAGGTCAAAGTCAAGACATAAGAATACCTTAACGGCTAATTTGAAGCTCGTATGCCTTCTGCACTCAAAAGTACCATATACGCAGGAGCATCATTGCTAATAGCAACTGGAGCATATAACTTATTTACTAGTTATAGAAACAGGATTACAGCTCCAACTTCACAGGTTTGGCACTGGCTTGCAAACAGTGCCAATTTAGGGTGCCTTTTCGCGACGCCCTCAATCTTAACCAGATGATATTTACATCACTGCATTCATCTCTTTCACTTAAAGGATACAGCACCTGAGAACCAAACCCTTCTGCTCCACCCTCTGGTCATCGTTGCCTGCAAAAGTTTATTAATTTATTAAACTGTAAATCTCAAGCTACCGCAACATATTTGTAAGGGAACTAAATATCTAACAGATGGGTTCTAGAACACTGAGAGACCTACCTTCCGGAGGCTGGTAAAGCTTCCGGTTCTGAGGAGCCGACATTTCTTTCTTCAAATTGACTAGTATGTCCTCCATCGTGTATTCCCTTCGCCAGCGTGCAAGCATTGGAAAGAGGCTCGGCTCAACCTGGCAAAATAAAGTTATAACTAGCTAAAGTGCAACATTTCATCAGTATTAGAGATAATAAAATCTTAGCTAGCATATAATGTATGATAAAGTCTTAGCTAGTGTATAATATATGTACCACTCCAGTTTCCTGATTTACACATGTCATGTTTATACGAGTCTGGAATCGCACAGTTGGTGGATTATCTGGATAGTCTTTGTCACAGAATAGCTTCAACTGATATATCCGTCCCTCGTGAACAGTCTGAATGTTAAGCAATATATATCATCAGAGACATTTATTTAAGGCAGAGAGGATAGCATGAACATGACATCTTCATTAATTTAAACAAGGTGCAAGGACAACACATACATTGTGTGGACCAATAATTGTCCCAGTCCAGGAACGCATATAGATGTCATCAGGATCATCCATTCCATAGCTCACGGTTCCATCACCGATACCTTTCTCGCCTCTCTCAAGCTCTTCCAGCAATCTAAAGTTTCTAGGAACTGAAAAATAAAACAAATGAGATGGTATGTATAGTTACATATGCAAAATTAATTGCCTTATCAGCAATACACCCTTGCACATGTATGAGATGCATCAAATAATTCAGAAACATAAGCTTGTTTTAAGCATGTAATTAGATTAAAATGCAAAGTAAAACAATGAGCTGCAGTTCTGCTCTGAAACAGCCTGAACTGAAAGCAAAACAAATAAACAATAGGAAAATTTCAAGAAATCAACGATCAAGATATCGTGAGAATGGACTGTCAATCTTAATTAATGCACCAAAAACTCATCATTGATAGGAGGCTATCAATTGCCCAAGTACAAAGAGACATGACCACAAGATTATAAATGCTACCTCGTTATGCTTAACACTGGTGATCTTGATCCCAATTAATTGATCTAACCCAACCTGATCCACCTAACCAAGCCCATTTGCAACCATATGGTTGGTCTGGATCAAGAGAGGCTGCACTTATCAGGTACGATCAAATTTGAGTTAACATGGTCTGACACAGAATCAGCACGTACAGTATTTTAATAAGAAAATTTATACAGATGCTACTAATATGATACCAAATTCATAAATGGTAAATCCCCAAGTCTCTTTCTTCTTTCCAAATTTTCTCTCTCCTGCACTTCTTTTCTGTGTACCCTTCCATCATCCTCATCCTCCCCTCCTTGACCTATCCAGTCATCCCAACCACTGCCTCCATCCCTGTCACCTCCAGTGTCCTACAGTCACTTGTAGGCCCGCCACAACCAACCACCCTGTCCCCATATCAGTGTCCTCCCACTGCCTCGCAACAGGCCAACATCTTGCTGCCATATGTTGCCTTTGCACCATCAAAGACACAAGAAACCACAGTCCATTGATGTCCTCTCCTTCCTTTCCTCTTCCATTTTCTCTCCCTTTTCTCCCACCGGACTCTGGCTGGATCTTTTTCACCGGTTTGTCAAAGGATTTAGTCAGCGAAGTGCAATCAGCTCAGGCCAGTTGGGCTTTGATGGTGGAGGTTGATCCACGTTGAAACTGACCAAAACCAACCAATTGCTAGCTCTAGTTAGGCTTTTTGGTGTTGTACATTGTCAAATACAATTCCAATGGCCTAATGTTCACAACAGCTTATAGAAAAACAAGCATGTTGCAACATGACAACAATTGCTCCATCCAATTTGTTCTTATTTTCAGATGATACATGTTGACCTTGCTCCATCTGTTTTATACAAGAACCAAGTTCATTAGAAGATTGACAAATTGGTAATCTAGATGGTTACACTGGAAAATCACAACACTTTACAACCACCTGATATAAGTAAATTTTTAATAATCAAATCACTGAAGAAAATTAACTAGAGTTCCACAGGTTGACATGAGGAATGGAATAGATAAGTTCCAAGTAAGAGCAACACTGTAATCCCAATGGTTGGAATTTGTTACAAAATCCTCCTTTGTCATTAAATCCAGACACAGTTACATGCCACCATAAATTCAACAAATTCTTAGAACTTTTACCTCGATTACATTCATATGTCTTGAACCATTGGCAATTTGTCACCACTTGTAATCCAAGATCCTCTCCTTACCGGTTCCTCTCCTTATTGAGCCTGTTTCATCTTCGTGTCATATGTATGCCCCCTAGAATCAAACACTAGAATCAAAGATTGAAGTTCGTTACTCATCCTGAACTTTATCTTCAATGCTTCCTCTAATTTCCTCATTTCAAGCACTCATATTTCTGCTTTTATCACAGATACACCTGCACATTCTCATCATTTAACACTTATGTTGCCACACCCTTCATAACAAGCACCAAATACATCCAAAGGCATCTACAACCCACCCTTCAATTTCTATGCAATAAAACCAAAGCAGCAAAAGGATCAAATTGAGGTAGTTCATCATCATCAGTTATCGTCCCACAGTTAGAGTATAGATTTTGCAGTCCCTCCTTTCCCTAAAAAATATAACACTTCAGCATCAATGTGAACGCTATATATATTAAATCAATCGATGGAATATCGGTGAAGTAATATGAACTTATGACCCAGGCCACAATTAATATGGTTATGCCACTATTGGCAACTATTTTGTCTCACCATAGCTAATCTGAGCACTAGTCACACTTGATATACTTTATTATATGCACCTTTCTACCTTGACAACCACTAACTGACTTCATGTTGCACTTTATCACATGCTTTCTTTGCATCAATAATGATTGTTGATTCTCTTCATGCTAGCAAGAACCTAGGAGTGGATTCTCTCCACTTTATACATTTTCACCATCTGCCTTTAATAAGAAAACAATCTCCAGAACTGGCCTTCCTAGTGTATAGTCAACTTGGTTGTTCAAGATTGACGTCATTTGTCTCCATCTTTCTCCAATGAGTTCACACAAAAAACCTCGCATTAAAGCTTATAAAATTGATTCGGTGATTATTCAGATTGGTGCATCACTTTTTTTCTAACAATTTGCATTAAAATACTAACTTCAATAATTCGGCAATATCCCATTTCAAGAATTCATTGAATAAATTAAAAATGAACAAGCTGCAAATTGAGCTTCAATTTTCAAAATTTTCTACGTAAAACATATCACCAATCTAATGACCGGAAGGAGCTAAACATTGTATCTTGTATTTGTGATTGAGGAAACCCTATTCTTGTATGTCATCAAGAAAAGCTAGAAGCTAATCAATTTGGCTCACTTTTGCATGGCAAAAGAAAGTCTCATTGAAAATGCAAGTTCATCAATTTTTTCCTGGTCCAAAAGTAAATCCAATCAAGGTTTTAAACCCTGCGTGATGGGACTGTCTCGATTTTTTCATGGAACGAGATCCACTACTTTCCATCCCCATCCTAACACTTAGGACAGAGGATGTCCCAGGATGTCCCGATTGAGATGCTAAGACATTAGCAGGATGATCCTGTCCCGACACATGGAATGATACTTGTCCTAATATCTTGCGGGACATCCCGCCGGTACCTAAATCCTTGAGTCTAATTATATCTATATATATATTTTTTGTTTTACATGGAAAGAATGCAAATTGCTCCTAGAAATAATTTTTGGTAGCCATCTAATAGATTATGATAGATATATGTGCTCATAATTCTGTGAATAAAAGCTTAAGTACCGACATTTAAAGTGCTGAGCTTATATTCATACACAATTGCATGACATGTTTTGTTCTGACTCCCTCGTTTGAGTATCCAACCTGTCCAAAGCAAGGGGAAACCATGACAGCAACAGATAACTGGAAAGAAAAATCCAGATCATATCAAAGCCCAAATGCCAAATCTTCATCTCTCTCTTCTCATTTTACCTTCTCCTTGTACTTTTTATCTATGGTGTGAGCCCTAGTGTTCATTGTGCTATAATTCCTTTGCATAAATATCAGTGCCACATTCCAACCAATAATTCAACAATTCATTTTCATCCCAAGTCATTAATTTTGAAGTTAAAAGAAAAGACCACAAATTAGATGTTTAACATGTTCCTAAGCCATACACCTGCTCCCCCCACCCCTTCTCCAACTCCCGCACCCTGCGGCACTCTGAATCATAAACAGTAAATAACTCATTATTCCTCCAACATATCCCCCTAAAGCTCCTGTTATCACTCTGAATCCTAATTTCTTAGGTTCTCAACAGATGGAGAAATGCTACAAAAACCTAGACCTTAAAAAAATTGGATCTATAAAGGACTTCAAAAAATTGCACTTTTGAAGCGTTGAGTGCTTTCAAGAATTGAGAAGAAGAACAATCCTCTCCTCTGTTGCCTTTTTCTTGATCTCCATTATCCACAGAATTATCTTCCTTGTAAACATGCAAGGGCTGATTAAGGCCCCATTGCTGCAAATATAGCTACTAATAATAATATGAAAAAAATTATATATAGGTCCCTCGATTGACCTGGACTTACTTTTAAATCCCTGGACCTCTCAGGTAGAATAAAATCTCCCTGAACTGCATAAGGAGTTGTTTTAGGTCTCTGCCATCCACTCAAGTCACCTACTGCCATTTAAGTCTACAGAAATGACAAAAGTGCCCTTGGATGGTTTTGGATAATTGGTTACACAGGTTTATGTTCAGGTTACACAGTTATATGCCTTAGTTAGACGGTCATTTGGTCTGATTATCCAATTTTTATTTCTGGTTACACATAATAAATTTTCGATGACATGGATATATGGTTTGGTTACAAGGGTTAATCTTTCCCTCCAAAACCATCCAAGGGCACTTTTGTCATTTCTGTGGACTTAAACAGCAGCAGGTGACTTGAGTGGATGGTAGGAACCTAAAACAACTTCTTATGCAGTTCAGAGAGATTTTATTCCACCTGAGAGGTCCAGAGACTTAAAAATAAGTCCAAATCAATCGAAGGATCTATAGATAATTTTTTCTAATAATATGGATCACCAACGGACCTAGTGGTTGATGGAACACAAGAATAGCAATGGAAATGTTTTGACTCTTGCATGTAGCCATATTATTTATCTTAAAGTCACAATTTATCATGAAGCATCTTATCTAATGGTTGCAGGACTTCATAACTGGCCTTTGGCCATGTGAATCCAATTCCCAGACCACCATCCAAGATATGCACTTTGTATACATGGCATGTAAGATTTTATTAACCACATGCCTTGTGAACCACTCCTTCCTCCCATTAAGTGTGGCCCCTGTCTGAAACTTTGCAAAAGTGGGTGGAGTTGTGAAGCTTATGCCATGTGCAGGTGAGGGAAACCTCATCAAACATGTCAGTGTAGCACTCATCATTTCCCAATTGCCACAAGCATACATCTCTTGACCACTTTATAGGAGGATAGTGGCCCACCTGAAGTATGAAAGCCACATAAAACCAAGTTTCATCTAGCATGATTCAACTCCATCCATATGAACCACAAAAAGAGTGCTACAATCAGTATACATCCAAGACCTCCACATAGATACATAAAACTTCAAGTTAAGTATATTACAATATGAAAATAATGAAAACATGTTTCCAGAATGTGCATATATTTTGGCTTAAAAAATATTATGTAAAAATAAATAGTTAAGAACTCATTAAAAATATTACATAAACAAGGATATATTGTTGAAAAAATGCTTGATAATTTATGTTCGTCCATAGTTTTTCTAGGAATTTGCAAGTAATATCAGCTTTCATCCAGTTCTTTGGTTAGTTAAAGAGTGCAAGTAACCTCAGAGGTTTAAAGCAAAATATGTAGTGTTTTTGTGTGTTGTATAGGAAAGTAATTTCCTTATTCAGACTACAGAAGACTACAAGGAAGAATGTTACGATTTAACATTTACCTGTCATGAAACAGCAAATGTTAACCTAATTGTTGTCCCAAAAAAATGTGTGGTTACAATTGTAAAATCAAATGACAATAAAAAAGAAAAAAAATCTAATTATTATCTAGATTGGAACAGCTTCTAAAGGTGCCGTATTAGCAACAGAAACATTAGCTGCAAGCCTACAAGAGAAAGGGAGGGCTTTGGGAAACAAGTGTGGAACATGCCATAAACAACAAAGAGGGTAGACATTGAAGGAGGACTATAAATATACTCGCATAGCACAACAGCAAAATATTACTATGGAAAGGAAATAAAAAGCATGCATTCAGATGAGTGACCAAGGAAAGCATCCTTTCGTGCTATTAATGCACTTGAGAAATTCAGATGAGTGACCAAGTCTGAGATGAACCGAGATCATGTTTTATCTTGGATGAGATGGAAAGCATGGAGTTTTGGAGAGATTCGAGATTTCTCGAGATCTCAGCCAATATTTTCGAACCAATATGGCAAAATTTCGATCAATATAGTAGCAAGTTATTAACTAATGCACCCATTTTAGGAGCTAAAAAGGTGATATCAGACAATATGTTCATATCATTCTTTTTGAAGGGAGCTGATATATTCATATCGTATCAGCTTATATCTTGGGATTTTCCAGCTTATATTGGCTGAAACAATCAGGACCAAGGTTGTCCATATAACTTATTAAGCATGCCTAATACTGATAAAAGCCAAGATCTTGGCCAACGTAAAACCTTTGATGTCCATTAATCACTCCACCATAATGCTCATCCCCCCGCCCCCTTCCCACCCCACTCCCCCCTCCTCCAAGCGACATTTTGACGACTTAGGACCTCACCCAAAAGGACTAGGTGGAAAGTGTTACTTGGGTTCCTTGGCCCCATAAAAATATCCAAGATCTCTTAATATACAATCGATATGGAACTAAACACGTGCTTGCATAGTCTCTCACATCCATATACAATCTAAGCTTAACCTTCAACATGTCCTTCCCTATATATAAACAAATGAAGAAATTGCAAAAAAGTCAGTATAACAAATCTATATAACATATTTAGCCCCATTTATTACTTCTGGCATGAAACTTCAAACCACGATATTAAGGAAGCTTGTAATGTCACTACCTACCTAGACACTTGCTTCTGTCTGGGAAAGATCATGTTGATGTGCATCGACAATACATGTTAGATATGTTAGACAAGGACCATATTCTTGGATTATTGGCATTTGAGGCTGATGGAGGGTTGGATTCTTCCAATATGAAGGCCGAAATGGTTCTCATGAAAATCTCGTTATAATTAAAACTGAGCTTTGGACTCTTTACATTTTGTTTAAGAATGAAGGCACTGAAACCTCATGAAATGTCATATGAGTTTTGTGCTTGAGCTAGGTTGAAGGTTCTATTTAGGAACATGTATGTTTATAATGATAGTAAACAAAGATAAGAAATGATCAATTTACAAGTTCATGATTATATTGGTGACCACTTTTTAAACTCAAAGTATTTATCATGACCAAGTTTACTCTCACTAATACCTTTCTAACATGTTATTGACTGCTTTTTCCTGTATGACAACTAGAGTGGCATTATCGCAGACTCATGATTAAATGACAATCAATTTCTAATAAACTATCACTAAAATCAAAGAAGCATTTGTCAATTTTATACAAGACAAAACAACTTGATGCATATAACCTTTCAAAGTTTTGTATTCTGCAACATTAAGTAATTAATGTTATAACCTAATTAAAGTCATTGGTTTCCTTCTAAGTATACCTGTATCTTCTAATTAATGTATCTAAGTAATTAATGTTTTGAATTTTTCCATGTTATAACCTTGTGATTTTTTTCTTCTAAGTATGTATCTTCCCAAGTTAGATACTTGGACACGTGTCTGAATGTAACCATTCTTTCCATGTTCATGCAATAATAGCTAATTCATACGGCCAATTGGAAGTGATTAGTTAACAACATACCATAATAACCTGTTTTTGCAGGGCGGAAGAGTGGATTAACATGAAGGAGGGGTACCATATTAAATTACTTTGAGTGAAAATCACTAGCCACATTATCTAAATCCTAACTAATCTACAATTCTACATTTCCCAATGAAAAGAGATGGAAGAGAGAACAAGAGCCTGTAAAAGCCTATAGGAAAGATATACAAATTTCTCTTCCTTCCTTCACCAATACACATGCATGCACAATAGACATCTAAATAGAACAGGAAAGAAAAGAAGATAATTGTGAATGACAGTCCTGTATCAACAATCGCATGAGCAGAAGTTTTCCTCCTTTCATTTCCTCTTAATTTCGTTACTTTGGTTTTGAAACGAGCACTAAGCTCATATTCAAATTACTACGTCCTCGGACGTACCCCTGCCAACAATACTCAACTTTCCAGAGTCAATATCGACTTTATGACCATCTTGGAATCTTCAAGAGTAGCCCAATATCCCAAGAAACTAGCATTAAACGATGATGAGTTCTTCAACATTGTTTGTCCGCTAGCAAAGTATATACCATGTTAGATCTTTCCTTATAATACACCGCACTTTTATCAGACATCCTGCTCCATTTCAAATCACCAATATCTAATTTCCAGATACAAAATCAATGCAAAGAAAAACAATTCAGAAGCCGCAGAATTTCGCACAATATTTTTATCTGCACCGACCATGTCAGGTCAAAAATTCCTTTTTTTTTTTTTCCCAACACAACCACCGCCATCATTTCAACTCCCAAATCATTAAGAACGAAAGACAAAAGCGCCTCAAAAACAGCATCAAATAATTCTCCTATCCAAATCTCAACCCACCCATCTCCTATTTCCTTCCAGGAAAAGCAAAAGAAAACCTCGGAAAATCAGCAAAGAAACCCTAAAAGCACCGCAATCAAGCACGATCCCCGTAAAGAAGAGCACATCAAGAAATGAAAAATCGGAGAGCATAGAAGAAAATCAGGGAGATGATGATGATGAAAGCTCACCAACCACCCGCGATCCCTCGGAACCCATCGCGGCGTCTCTCCTTTTCTTTTTCTGTAGCTTGGGTCGGGGGACTGACACTGGGTTCTCCCTCTTATAGAGACGGAATGCGGCGAGTGGGGGAAATAAGGGCAGGTAACCGTCACCAAGGGTTACGGTATTCGGGGCTTGTGTTCTCCCTCCGCGAAAAGGGGGGGGGGGAGAGAGAGAGAGAGAGAGAGAGAGAGAGAGAGGGGTAAGGGAGGGGGTGTAGAGGAAAAGAGGAGGCCAACCACTCCTCCCACGAGGTTGGGTTGGAGGGTAGAAAAATACGTGACAACGGAAAAGTAATTCCGAGAGGGAGCAGCAGGTAACGGCGGGGGGAACAAAGGGAGCCAGGGGAGATTGTAAACGGAAAAAAAAAGAAAAAAAAACAACTTTAGCTCAGTTTGTTTTCCCTTTCTTCTTTTTACTGCATGGGGCTAAAAGAACACATTTTGTGCAAGCTAATATGTAGTGATTTCCAGACTTATATATGCATGAGTGAGTTTGTTCGCCAACTCGTGGAGATGTATATTTTAGATGAATGAAAGCTACAGATTACTGATTTTATAAAAAGAAAGAAAAATAATTTGTGTCATGAGAGACATGTTGTAAACTAATGGTTGTTGTTGGATTAGGATATTTGTTATGACAAATCATGTAGACCTATGTGTTAGCTTATATAAAATATTTTATTAGAACATTATATAATGGTATTTATCTGAGATCTTTCCACTTGTTGTCGCAAGGCTCCGAAAGAAAGAAGGTGAGATTGGTACAAGATCGAATTGAGATGCTGTTGAAGACCAGATCAATGTAAGCTACGAGTAAACCTACAAAAGAAGTTTCAGATTCGATGGGATATCCTCCGGTTTAAAATCTTTCGATGCTTAAGTCAGTCGGAACTTTGAGAACAGAGTAGAGATAGAAAAACTGGAAGGCAAGAAGAGAGATTTTGAATGAGCAAAGTGACGACTCTTGTTCTCTTCAGTGAAAAAATTGAAAAAGTTTCAGCAGAGCCTTAACTCTATGAATTATGATTTATCTTGTGTAGGATACCTTGCTTCTCTTTATATAGAGAGAGCTTACTTGGACTGTTGGCTGTTAGAAGAGCCTGTTAAACCGTTAGTTTGTTATAACAGAATGGCCAGCTATATGGAGATCGTGGGTTATTTACCAATGTGGAGATTAGCTGTAGCATAGCTGGAAGATAGTTGCTATTAAGTTGGACGACAACTATAAGGTAACCGTCTATATTTTAGGGTTACGTTAGTTCTGGTTCGATATCCCTTATGATAGATCGGCAAACAATGGGATTGATCATCATATTTTATCAGAAACCAACTCTAGTCAATTCAGATCAGTACAGAGTTGAGCTGAGAGTTGAATCAAATTGGTATCTGATCGATCTAGGTTACTTTAATCAATAGCTTTCAGATGATTTTGATGTTGCCATGTGGCTTTGTTAGGATTTGACGCCTCGAGATTCAGCCCACATTGACCCCACAGCGAGGTTCGCGGCGAAAAATGGAGTCCAACGAGACCAAGATCACCTGAAACGGAGCTCGGATGGAGGAGATACGAGCTTTCGAAGTCGGCACGAGAATCGAGGCGGCGGAGGACCGTCGGCGACCGGCGGCGGGCGGCAGGGCGCGGCCGCAGGCGGTGGCGTGCGGGACGCGCGTCCCAGGCCCGCGTGGGATGCGCGACCCAGGCCCACGCGAGACGCGCGACCCAGGCCCAGGCCCGCGCGGGACGCGCGACCCAGCGGCCTGCTGGCCCATCCCCGGTCCACCGTGGACCGGGTGGTCCACGGAGCGGTCTGTGGACCGCGTGGGCGTTTCCCACGCGTTTCTCGCGGTCCACGGCCCTATTTCGTGGACCGGAGCACGATCTAAGGGCCGAGGACGCTCCCGGTCTTGATCCAACAGTCAGGAGGGTTTTTTGACTTTGTTTAGGACTCCTAATCCCTCTCTAATCAAGTTTAAAGAGTATCTAAGGGCCGAGGACGCTCCCGGTCTTGATCCGACGGTCAGGAGGGTTTCTTGACTTTGTTTAGGACTCATAATCCCTCTCTAATCAAGTTTAAAGAGTGTTTAAGCCTTTAAAAAGGCCCTGTGAGGTAACAGAGAGGTGTGGTTTTCGGGTTTCTCGCTGCCGTACGAACCGAGAAGAGAGAGAGGGGCGAAAGCGCTGTGAGAGAGGAGCAGGAGGCTCCTGGACAGCGGTTGCCAGGCTCTTCAGGGGTTCAGGGGTCTCCAAGAGAGAGAGAGCTTTTGTGAGGGGAACTTCAGATGAGAGAGAATTGAGTGTACAAGGGTTGAGGGTGAGGTCTCCTCTTGTAAAATTTTCTTTTCATAGTGAAGTTTGCATGCCCCATGGAGGCGAGCCCTTTTGTGGCTGATCCACGTATTTTGATTGTTTTTTCCTTTTGTTTTGTTTCTTCTTTCTTCCTGCTGTATCGCGTGGTACTGAAAGGATCTTGGGAGGTGGTGTCCTGGCCAGACATCCACCCAACAAGTGGTATCAGAGCAAGGCGGTACAAGGACGCAGATTGCAGCGGTGGTGAGCAAGACTGAAGATGGAGAAAATAGGAACAATCAAGATGGAGATCAACAAGTTCGATGGTAAGAGCAATTTCTCCTTGTGGCAGGCAAGGGTGAAGGACATGCTCATCCAACAGGGGTTGATCGATGCTCTCTTGTGCGATGAGAAGCCGACCACCATGGAGGTGCGGGATTGGAAACGGCTACAGATGCAGGCGGTGAGTACCATCCGCATGTACCTGGCGGATGAGGTGGTGATCCATGTGCTGAGCGAGACTTCCCCGACGGTGCTGTGGTCGAAGCTCGAGGATTTGTACATGGCGAAATCTCTCACCAACACTCTTTTCCTCTGGAGGCAGTTTTACCAACTGCGGATGACTGAGGGACAGAGCGTGCAGGAGCATCTGAGCCACTTCCAGAAGATCCTCACCGACCTTCTCAGCGTTGGCGAGAACGTTGAGGAGAAGACCAGGGCGCTGGTTTTGCTGGCGTCGCTTCCCCCTTCGTACGAGTCGTTGGTGACTGCTCTTCTAGTGGGGAAGAGCACTATCAAGATGGACGAGGTCACCGCGGCGATACTCCAGAATGAGGTTCTCGGGAGGGAGAACCCAGCTTCGAGCTCAGGTGGCAGTAGCTCAGCTTTGGTGGCTTCTGGAGGAGCAGGAGGCGGTAGACGGAGCGACAGGAGATCGCAACGAGGGCGGTCTAAGTCCAAGAGGGACTTGAACAAAACCAGGTGTTACCGGTGTGAGGAGTTGGGGCATCTAGCCAGAGATTGCCCTCAACTGAAAAATCGGACGGTGGCTGCTGTAGCGACGGCCGGCAGCGATTCAGATGGAGATGTCCTGGAGATATCTGACGAGGTATCTACTTCTTCCCAGCAGTGGATATTAGATTCTGCATGCCCCTATCATGTGTGTTGCAGAGAGGAGCAGTTTGACTCCCTGGAGAACAGTGAGAGCACTGTATATCTACCGAATGGATCGAGCTGTGCGATCAGAGGCATTGAAACGGTCAGCTGGAGGACACATGACGGTGCAGTGAGGAGATTGGGGGAGGTTCGATACATACCCGATTTCAGACTGAATCTTATCTCACTTAGCAGACTGGATTCGAGAGGCTACAGGACGGTAGCTGGTGGAGGAATCCTGAGGGTGCTACGCGGCGATAGGATTGTGCTGGAGGGGAAGAAGGGGAGCAGAGGACATTATTACCTGGCAGGGAGCCCAGTGCGAGGTGGAGCATCGGGAGCCAGGTGGAGCCCAGAGCGAGGTGGAGCTCCAGGAGGCGGATCGGGCACGAGACAGGAGACTCAGGAGGATGAGAGGCGACGTCGCAAGGTAAGATTCCTATTGCCGCAGGATGATGCCCCGAGCAGGTCTCAGGTCAGGAGGAGCACAGCATACGACGGAGATGGGATCGAGCAGCCTGGCTCGACTCCCATGTTTGCCCATCCATGATCAGCAGGCGATTGCCCCAGGGCATGGGGACGAGGAGATCCAGAAGCTCTCGAAGTTTGGAGGAGGCCGAATATCGAGTCGAGGTGGAGATTGTTAGGATTTGACGTCTCGAGATTCAGCCCATATTGACCCCACAGTGAGGTTCGCGGCGAAAAACGGAGTCCAAAGAGACCAAGATCACCTGAAACGGAGCTCAGATGGAGGAGATACGAGCTTTCGAAGTCGGCACGAGAATCGAGGCGGCGGAGGACCGCCGGCGGGCGGCAGCGGCGCGGCCGCAGGCGGCGGCGTGCGGGACGTGCGTCCCAGGCCCGCGCGGGACGCGCGACCCAGGCCCACGCGGGACGCGCGACCCAGGCCCAGGCCCGCGCGGGACACGCGACCCAGCGGCCTGCTGGCCCATCCCCGGTCCACCGTGGACCGGGTGGTCCATGGAGCGGTCTGTGGACCGCGTGGGCGTTTCCCACGCGTTTCTCGCGGTCCACGGCCCTATTTCGTGGACCGGAGCGCGATCTAAGGGCCGAGGATGCTCCCGGTCTTGATCCGACGGTCAGGAGGGTTTCTTGACTTTGTTTAGGACTCCTAATCCCTCTCTAATCAAGTTTAAAGAGTGTTTAAGCCTTTAAAAAGGCCCTGTGAGGTAACAGAGAGGTGTGGTTTTCGGGTTTCTCGCTGCCGTACGAATCGAGAAGAGAGAGAGGGGCGAGAGCGCTGTGAGAGAGGAGCAGGAGGCTCCTGGACAGCGGTCGCCAGGCTCTTCAGGGGTTCAGGGGTCTCCAAGAGAGAGAGAGCTTTTGTGAGGGGAACTTCAGATGAGAGAGAATTGAGTGTACAAGGGTTGAGGGTGAGGTCTCCTCTTGTAAAATTTTCTTTTCATAGTGAAGTTTGCATGCCCCGTGGAGGCGAGCCCTTTTGTGGCTGATCCACGTATTTTGATTGTTTTTTCCTTTTATTTTGTTTCTTCTTTCTTCCTGCTGCATCGCGTGGTACTGAAAGGATCTTGGGAGGTGGTGTTCTGGCCAGACATCCACCCAACAGGCTTGATGATGAAGTTGATTTATATATACCAACACATGCCTCCCACTTTTCAAATCCGAAGTGAAATTTTTCACGTCGGATGTGGAAAGTTAGTCCAAAAGATCTTATCTGATTTTCTGTCACCAACATAAATGCGCTGTATAGTGGGCAATTAAAAATATTAATTTTTTAATTATTCAAAGTGACATGCCATTTTTCAGAAATGATTTGTCAGATTCAGTAATTATGAGTGCTTAGAGAATCAGAAGCTCATTATTACCTGAGCAGTTGTACTCAGACATGTGCATGCCACGTGTCATGCTTGTTATTGGTCACTTTATTTGTCTCACGGATCAGTCCTGTACAGCTTAATCAGGAAGAGGTGTGTCAAACTGATTTTTCTCAGAGCAGTTGGATTACTGACAAGTGGCATTGATCTGATGGTGTAGCTAATTAATCTGAACTATTGATAAGTTTTATAAATAGGTCTATACTCCGTTTAAAAATTATTTTACTATTTTCTCTATGCGGAAGTCCTGCCAAAATTTTCTCAGAGCTTTCTCAATATCACCGGAGTTAGAGCAAGGATTTTTTGACGTTGCTGGAGCCGGGGTAGTCCATCGAAGCCAAAAGAAGGATTCTTCAAAAGCTTCCTCAGAACCTCATCTTTATTTATTGGCTAGACTTCTTCATTCTTGGCTTCTTTTTTATGCAACTCTAGGATTTTAGATCTTTTTAATCCCTATTTTTCTCTTCTGGATAGTTCTTTCCTTTTTCTTTTCATCTGCTTTGTCCTTTTCATTCATTTTTTTTTCTTTCAAAAATATCCTCTGATAGTAGCGAGATGAGTCAGGACGATCGTATACCTCAGTCGATCCAATCATTGCTCGAGTTCGAAGTGAAAACTCCATCTCGGACAATGGTCGAGATCAGTACTTCAGGTTGGGAGGATCCAGAGTCTCTCATAAGGGGATTCTTGGATTACTTTGGTTCTAGCACTGAGTAATCTATCCTGATTGATCTCGATCTTTAAGAACTTTAAAAAAAATACTCAAGTCCTGAAAAATTCCAACTCATAATTTTAGGTCAGGATGATCGGATCACTGAACCTCTAAAAGGTTGTATCGTATTTTATGATGAAGCACTTCGGTCTGAACTTCGATTTCGCTTACATCCTTCTTTAGTAATATCTTAGATTTCTATAGACTTCATCCGACCCAAGTCACTCCCAATACCATTAGGATGATCATTGTTTTCATCATGTGTTGTCAATTCTCTGCTATAGAGCTTAGGGTCTCTTTTTTTTAGGACGCTGTTCGTCCTAAAGAAGCACCCTTATGAAAAAGATTGGCAGTATTTCTTATCTCAGTCTAAATAAAAATTCGATCATGCCCTTTCTTCTTCTATCCGTAATTAGAAAAATCATTTCTTCTTTGCTTCTTCAAATGTTCATGGGGTTTCAACTGCAACTGGCATAAGCCTAAGACCACATGGAACTCTAATAATGAGGTACTACTTGAGGATGAGGAGGTCTTTATAGAACTACTGGGTATGAAGGTACCCAAGCTGAGCCTACTGATGTCCGATCATTCTTTATTTGATACTGGCATCAATCAAATCTCTTTCTAGGATAAGTCTGATGTCAATTTATGTTCTTCATCATTTTCATTTCATCATCATTTTTTTAACAATCTTTTTTTTCTTTTACTATAGCAATAATGAAGTTCGATCCGAAAAGACTGGCTGATACAAAGAAAAGAAAGTAAGATCCGGCAGGTCAGCCTACTTTGAAGAGGAATAAGGAGGTCGCCACTCCTTTTATGTCGGCTGCCCCCTGATCTTCACCGCGGCCATATCAATAGATGCGGATGGTGTCTCGATCTTTGTTGCACTGTCGATGGCTAAAAATCAACCTCGACAGTCCATCGAGGTAGGTCATCCACCTTTAAAGAAGGTATCTGTGCGCCTAAGGCAGGCCTCTTCTCCAGCACCTCTTCCGACATTGATGAAGTCAGCTCAGTCAATGGAGCAGTGGTCGAGGTCTCAAACTCTCGATGTCAACTCACCGTCTACCTCATCCAAGAGGATTAACCTCTCCAAGGTATCACTTCTGGAGATGCCAAGGTTCAGTAGGGATCTATTGTGCACTATGATGCCCCAGAAAGATCTAGATGCTCGAAGCAGGGACCTCTTTATTGAGTAGATAATAAACTATGGGTTCAACAGTATTTTGGATATAAGTTTCATCCTTCTTTACTTCTTTCCTTTTTTCTTTTACATCAGCTTTTTACCAATCTAAATGTATTCACATATTTCTTTCTACAATCCGTCATGTTCTTCAGATTGCTTAATAAGCACTTGACATGATTCTTTGAAAATAAAAAGTTTCTAGAAGAGGAGCTCAAGGTCAAGAAAGAGGCCAAGAAGGCAGCAGAAAAGAAAGCTACCAAAGAGAATGAACTTGCTAAGGGGCTGAAGAGATAGCTCTAAGAAAAATTAGATACAATAAAGTAGAAGAATCAGTAGCTTCTAGACAATCAACACCAAATAAATAATCGGAGAGATAGGCTGCAGAAGGAAATAGAGAAGACTTTAGGGTTGGAGGCCAAGTTGAAGGAAGCCAAATCGATAATCAAAAATTGTGACTTCGTCGGCCTTCTTTCATGCCAATGGCAACTCAAGAAAGACAAGGAGTATATTTCAAAGGCCATTGAAGATCAAAAGACTTCAGATACCTTTCAAGATGAAGTCATAGAGGCTTCCAATGGAGCTTTCGACTGTGGCTTCTTGAGCTGCAAGAGCTTGATCATAAAATTTTTTTCTGACCTTAATCTCAGTAAGGTTACCAGAGAAGTAACTTTGGCAGCAGCATCCAAAGTGACCTCTGGAGCTACACCTGAGGTTGTCACTACAACGCCACCTATTGCTCCTTCTGTTGAGGTGCCCCAATCTATTTCTCAAACAAAGATTTCTCTAACTGAAGTCTCAGTAAGTTCAACCGAGGTCCTAGCTGTTGAGATTATTTTAGTAGAATCGACTGACAAGGATCTTGCTCTAGCTCCTCTAGCAAATGATCCTCAGGCTAATGCCTGAATTATCATTGTAACTTTTTTTTTTCTAAACTTTTGTATTAGCCCGATGTAGGCTTTCATAAATATTTTTGATATCAATGGAATGCATTTTCTTCAAGTCTATCTCTTTCTTTTTTTTTCACATCGGATATTACCAATCTTACTTGCCTCGATCTAGGTCTTAATGACTTGAAAAACTCATAATTTCTTCATTATAGATGACCATTATCTGACTTCGATCAAATACTTATAGATAAACATAATTTAACTTCATTGGATAAACAATTAAGCCATTAATAAATATTGACTTGATCTCAGTCAAATTAATAATAAAGTCGATATGGCTAAACTTAACATATAAACTTGTCATTGACTTGAACTAAATCAAATCAATCAACTTGAAATGAATTGACTTTTGATAATTTATCATAAAGGTTTCAAAAATATCTTTATTTGAGTTTGGAATGGCAGATCGGATCTTTGTGTCTGTATAAAACTTTAATCTGTGATGCCTGTTTATGACTTTGGTTATTAATTGCTTGGAACCGATGTCGCGAAGCCCAACTTGTAGATCCAGATGCTTCACTTCGGATTCTTATTGAATCTATCCTAAAAATCAAATATTTCAATAAATATTTATGAGATCCAATCCAAAGATCAGGTATCCCACATCTTTTATTTATGAGGTCCAATTCGAAGATCGGATGTCTCATATCTTTTATCTGTGAGGTCTAATCCGAAGATCAGATGTCTCACATTTTTTATCTGTGAGGTTCAATCCAAAAATTAGATGTCCCACATCTTTTATCTATGAAGTCCAATCCAGAGATCATATGTCCTACATCAAGTAGTTCTAATTTGGTTGGGATTATTATAGCCTTACTTTGGCTTTTTCTGACCTCATTTGGACACTTATCTTTTTCTCATCTTTGTTTGGTCATACCTAATGACCTCGTATGAATGAGATTCTTTATACTATCCTCATTTGGTTGGACATCTCACCTCATTTGGATAGATTTATTTCTTTCGATCAGTTTGATACCGATCTAGTTGAGATATGATCATATGTTATCATCATCGTTTGATGGATTTTCATCGATCTAGTTTGGATGAAAAAATTTTTTTTGGCAGAAATTATCTTCATTGAGACGATCAAAAACTTATCTTCATTGCGACAAAAATTGAAAGCTTTATTGAAAGATTTTATTAATAGTACATTCTGAGATTTTCAGCATTTCATGTTCATGGAATAATTATACCATTCAAATTCTCAATTCGATATGCTTCCGAACGAATTACTTCTGTAATTTGATAGGGTCCTTCTTAATTTGGAGCAAATTTTTCTTATTTTGTGAATTTTAAGACTTTAGCTCGATAGAGAATTAAATCTCCTTTATGAAAGAATTTAGACTTTACCCAAATGTTATAATATCTGGCTACTTTTTGTTTATAAGTTGTCATAAGAATTCGAGCTCTTTTTTTAGTTTCATCAAGTAGATTTAGATCGGTCCTCAACCAATTTGAATTATTTTCTTCATGAAAATTTTTTATTCTGATTATTGGTAGGTTGATCTCTATTGATATTACAGTTTCTATTCCAAAAATAAGCTTAAAAGGTGTTTCTCCAATAGACCTCCGAGGTATAGTTCTGTATGCTCAGAGAACACTATGAAGCTTTTCTACCCAAAGATTTTTCGCCTCCGTGAGCCTGATCTTTAGACCTTGAAGGATAGTTCTATTAATAACTTTAACTTTTTTATTTGATTGTGGATGTCTCACCGAGGTAAGCCTATGTTTTGTATGAAGCTCAAAATAAAATTTTTTAAACTTTTCATTATCAAACTATCGTCCATTATCGATGATTATGATCCGAGATAAGTCAAACGGTAGATAATTGACCTCCAGATGAAATCTTACATCTTTTTCTCGATAATTTATGCCAAAGATTCAGCTTCCATCTATTTGATGAAATAATCAATAGCCACAATCAAAAAAATTTTTTATCCTGTGGCTATTAGGAAAGGTCTCAGAATATCCATTTTTCATATAGCAAAAGGCCAAAATGCTATAATAAAAATGAGTTTGATTGTAGGCTGATGTTGAATATTAGTATATCTTTAATATTGATCACATTTATTGATAAGATTGACCGCATCTTTTTGGATAGTAGGCCAATAATAGCCTTCTCGAATGATTTTGTAAGCCAATGACCTACCCTCCAAGTGGTTGCCACAGATTTCTTCATAGACTTCTTGAAGAGCATAATTAGTTTCTGATAGTCGCAAGTATCGAAGTAATAAAAATAAATATGATCTTTTGTATAATTGATTATCTTGAATAACATACCATGGAGCTTGTCTTTTAATTATTCTTGCTTCAATTGGATCGATCGGTAGAATTTCTTTAATAATATAATCCAATAGTGGATCAATCCAATATGATTCGTGTTCAATTTGGATAATTGGCAAGACTTCAATACTTAGCTTTTCAAGATTATCAATGGAAACCTTTTGGTTGAGTTCGAAAAAGTTTGATGTGGTCAAATGTGATAGGGAATCAGCTCAGGCATTCTCCAATCTCCATATTTGTATGACTTCTAAGTCTTCAAAATTTTTTGATAATTCTTTTATATTCTTCAGATATCAAAATATTATAGAATCTTTAGCTTCAAATTGATCTAGTACCTATCCGACAATAAGTTGAGAGTCGGTAAAATCTTTGAGTCTCCTGATATCAAGCTCTTTAGCCAATTTGAGTTTTGCAATGAATGCTTCATATTCTGCCTCATTGTTTGAAGTGTTAAAATTGAATCTTAGAGTATGCTCGGTGATAATATCTTTTGGACTGGTTAGAATCAAATCAGCTCCATTTTCTTTTGAATTTGATGTCCCATCAACATGTAGCACCCAACAAAAATCTTTTTCAATATTTTTTGGACTTTCTGAGATCGATTCTTCATCAAGAATAGAATATTCTATAATAAAATCAGCTAATATTTGAGCTTTCAATAAAGATCGAGATAGATAATGAATATAAAATTTACTTAATTCAATAGCCCACTTGGCTATCCGATCCGAAGTATCAAGTCATTGCAAGACTGACTTCAAAGGCTAATCGGTTAGAATAACAACAAAATGAGCTTGAAAATAAGGTCGAAGTCATGTAGTCGACGTAATAAGAGCATAGATCATCTTTTCAATTTTAGAATATCGAGTTTCAGCATCTCGAAGTAATTTGCTAGTATAATAGATTGATTTTTGTATTCCTACATTATCTCGGACTAAAATCTAGCTAACAATGTAAGTTGAAATAGATAATTACATGAGTAATTCATCACCTTTAATTGGTTTTGATAACAATGGAGTCATGTCGAGATATTTTTCGAGATCATCAAAAGCAATTCAATATTCATTCAATCAATTAAAATCTTTGATCTGCCTTAAGATTTTGAAGAAAGGAAGATATTTCTCAACTGATCTAGATATGAGTCGATTGAGCAATGCTATCCATCCGGTAAGTCATTGTACCTCTTTTATTGTGCTTGGATGTTTCATCTCGAGTAGTACTCAAATTTTTTCAGAATTAGCTTCTATTCCTCTTTGAGTTACGAAAAAATTCAAAAATTTTTCTAATGTTACTCTAAAAGTATATTTGTTGGGGTTCATCTTTATTTGATATTTATGTAATTCTTTGAAGGCTTCCTCTAGATCGGTAATATATCATTTTGATTCAATACTTTTTATTAAGATATTATCAGCATAGACTTCTATATTACAGCCGATTTATGCTTGAAGATCTTGTTGACTAAGCATTGGTATGTGGCACCTATATTTTTAAGATAAAAAAAATTATTTTATAATAATATAAATCTCTTTTAGTGACAAAGATTGTATTTTCTTCATCTTCAGATGCCATTCTGATCTGATTATAGTCAGAAAAAAGCATCCATGAAGCTTAATAATTTGTATCCCGAAGTAGTGTCAACGAGTTGGTCGATCTTGGGAAGGGAAGCTATCTTTTGGACAGACTTTGTTAAGGTCGATATAATCAATACAGATCTTTCATTTTTATTTACCTTTTTAGCCATGACAATATTTGCAATCCACTTCGGATATTGTATCTCCCTGGTGAACTTAGCTTTCAAAAGCTTATCAACCTCCTCATCTATTGTTTTTTGCCTTTTTAGGATAAAGCTTCTCTTGTTTTGTTATACTGACTTATGCTTTGGATCAATATTTAACTTGCATACAATGACATCGATAGAAATTTCTGACATGCAAGCAGAGACATCAGTATTTGTTCGAAGAAAAAATATCAATTTTTTTTTTCATATTAAGTTTCAATTGAGATCTGGTTTGAATAATTTTCTCTAGATCTTCACCTAAAGGAATACTAATAAGCCATTCAGTTAGTTCTCCTCAGTTTTTGCTGATCTTAATTTCATCTTTTTGGTCAGATACTTCAATTGGCAAGGTTTCTATTGGTTTCTTCATGTTTGTAGCTATTAAGAAGTACACTTAGTAAGCATTTGATCTCCTTGCATTTCTTCGGCACCATTCCTTATTGAAAATCAGACTAATAAATGATAAGTAGAAACCACTGTATTAAGAGCATTGAGTCTAGATCGGCCAAGAATAGCATTATATGCTGACGATATTTTGACAATCAAGAAGGTGAGCTATACAGTTGACTGTCAGGGTTCTTTTCTTGTAGTGACTAGTAGGTGATTTCTCCCTCCACAGCTATAGAATCTTCAGAAAATCTGAGCAACGTAGCAATGGCTTATTTTAATCGACCTAGCATGTTTATTTTTTGAAATGCATTATAGAATAATACATCAACGGAGCTTCCATTATCAACTAATATTCTTTGTACATCATATTTTGCTATTGTCATAGAGACGACAATAGAATCACTATGAGAAGCTTGGACTCTTCCGACATGATCATCAGAAAATGAAATTGTATTGTCAGTATGCTATCACTTTGGAGAAGGGCTTTTGGCTACCTCAACTGCTTCTTGAGCTTCATCGAGATCTGAGATCATGTTGATGACCCTAGTAGTATGCTTATTGAGCTCATTTTCATTGTCGGGCCTCTAGTATTATTCGACAGCTTAACTCATCCGATCTCGAATATATTTGCTGAGATAACTTTGACAGATTAGTGCCTCGATCTCATCTTTAAGTTGTTGGCACTCTTCAGTATCATGGCTACGGTCTCGGTGGAAGCGACAGTACTTTTTTTTATCTTTTTTATCGGTGGAGCCTTCATGGGATTAGATCAGTGAAGATATCTTTGATCCTCGATTTTCATCAGTATTTGAGTTCAAAGAGCAGATAATGAGGCGTAAGTGTCAAATCGTCGAGGTGGGCTTTTGGACCTCAGATTTTTTCGAGATAGTTCAGAATCATTCCCTTATTAATTTTTGCTATCTTCTTCTCGGGGCCATATTTTTTCATTCTTTTCCTTCTTCATCTAGTGAAGTATGCCCTCTTCTTCTTTAGCTTGAGCATATTTTCGGATCCGAACCAACATTTACTCATAAGCGTCCGAATAATTCTTGTTGAGGAAAGAGATTAGTTGATTACTGTGAAGTCCTTACTTCAAAGCAGCCATTGCAAGACTCATGGAAGTTTTTTACTTCTAGTGTAGCGACATTAAAGTGTGCTGTGTATTCTTGGAGAGATTCGTCCTCTTACTATTTAATAGTAAAAAGATTATTAGTATTCTTCAGATGGACTCGGTTAATACCAAAATAAATAATGAACAGCTTCATCAACTGTTTGAAGGAGGAAATGAATCCTGACTGGAGCCTGAAGAACTAAATTTTTGTAGATTTTTTGAAAATAATTAGGAAGACGACACAAAGTAGGGCATCAGATACTCTTTGTAATCTTATGATAGCCCTAAAGCCTTCAAGATGGTCTAGAGGATCAATGAAATCATCGAAAAATTCCACTATTGGCATCTTAAATCTGGGGGAAATCGGTTCACTTAGAATTTTTTGGGAGAAAGGAGACCATAGATTGAAATCTTTACCACTTTGGGGATGGCCTCTAAGCTGTATTTCCATTAGTCTTTTCTCAAGATCCTAAATCTTCTATCCAAGACCTTCCTCCCAATATGATTTCTTACTATGTAGAGTAGATTCTGCTTTTCAAGATTGATCAATGCGATCAAGAAGATGATCATGATGAAAATCTTGATGAATTGGTTGCTGGGTGTGGTGAGATTGAGCTTCTTGAGGGGTTACTTCTTGTTGCTATTCAGTAGTACGCTGAAGTTATTGTACCACAGTAGTAGGACTTGGATCTGTCGAACTAGAAGATTAAATTGTTGCAGATCAATTGTAATTGGAGGTTGAGTATTCTTTGAATATCTTCTGGAGAAGATGGTGCAGGTAGTGGATGATTTTGTGCCTTCTTATTCATCATTTTCACTAAAATTTTTTGGAGACTGCAGTCCTTCCTCTAGCATCAATCTGTTGTCGTAAGGTTCCGAAAGAAAGGAGGTGAGATCGATATGAGACCAAATTGGGATGCTGTTGAAGACTAGATCGATGTAAGCCATGAGTAAACCTATAAAAGAAGTCCTAGATCTGGTGGCATATCCTCCGATTTAGGATTCTCCGATGCTTAGTCGGTCAGGACCTTGAGAATAGAATAGAGATGAAAAAATTAAAGACAAGAAGAGAGATTTTAAATGAGCAGAGTAGAGACTCTTATTTCCTTCAGTGAGAAAAGATTTTAATAGAGTCTTAACTCTATGAGTTATAACTTACCTTGTGGAGGGCATTCTATCCCTCTTTATATAGAAGGGGCTTGCTTAGGCTGTTAGGAGAGTTTGTTAAGTCATTAGTTTGTTATAATAGAATGACTAACTGTATGGAGATCATGAGTTGTTTATCCACGTGGAGATTAGCTGTAATATGACTGAAAAACAGCTACTATTGAGTTAAACGACAGCTGTAAGATAATTATCCATGCTTTAGGGTCACATTGATTCTGGTCCGATGTCCTTTATGGTAGATCAACGAACAATCGAACTGATCATCATGTTTTATTAGGAACTAATTATGATCAATTCAGATCGGTATAGAGTTGAGCCGAGGGTTGAACCAGATCGGTATCTAGCCAATCTAAGTTACTTTAATCAATAGCTTTCAGATGATTCTGATGTTGCCACGTGGCTTGATGATAAAGTTAATTTATATATACCAACCCACTCTTCACTCATTTAAATTAATGTTTCTAAATCAAACTTGTAGCAATAAGTATTTCATCATTCAAAGAGATTCCATTGAAATGCCAAAAAAAAAAAATGGTCATATCTATCGGGAGACGAATAGTATGGCTGATTGAATCACGTTCTGCATAGTTCAGCAATCAAGAGATGCTCTGTGGCCTTTTGCTTTTAGTGATATTTTGTTGCCTGATTTTGTTAGATATATTCATACAAAATTAGTATGATTTATCCGGTTTATCAAAAAAAAAAAAAAGACCACCATAACAAATATGAATACAAATAGAATACTGATGTTGAATATTAATGCAAATATAAATCAGATAGCTAAGTTTTATGAATTCTCAAAATAAAGTATCATTGTACGGAAGGTGATCAAGTTTAAAAATATATCAATATTATTTTTTAAGAAAAAAATATATGAGCTATATACCATCAAATAGAATTGCAGGAAAAAAAAAAAGAAAAGAAAAGAAAAGAAAAGAAAGGATGCCGGATACAGATCTCGTTATTATCTATCCACATTCATAGACCCCTTTCTTTGAAGGGTATAGATATTGTCACAAATATTAGTTGGATATTGGAATTCACATTATCCCGTTCATTTTCATTCTCATTTTTGGTATTTCCCTAGGTATTGGATACAAGTAATTTTTACATCATAGAATAAAGAGAAATGTTAGAACGACTGACTAGTCAAGGAAAGCTAATACAAAACCAACAACCCAGTGGAAGTTATTGATAAGCTAGAGAATAAGGGCTCTAAAGCATCACATACCATGTCTTTTCTTTTTTCAATAATAGCGAAGTGGGGACATCACATCCCTTATTTTATTGATAAGTAAAAAGAGAACCCGTATCAAAGACCTGAGTAGGTGGAAGGGTCCAAAGTAGACACCTCGAGTGCAGAGAAATCAAAACAGGGTTGCATCACTTCCCCTTTTTATGTAAACACAGCCAATTCGCATCAGAATACAACAATTCGCAGAATTGACTGGGAGGAGAAGTATTTTATTCCCGTAGAAAGTAACAGAGTTGCATCACTTTAAAAAAATAAAGATGGGTTCCTATCCAGTTCAACCATCTTAATCAATAAAACAATTTAAACCCAACCTCTCCATATCGACCTCTCAATATCTGTAGCTCGCCATACAGCCAAACCGCCTAACAACCAATATGCGTTAGATACCGAGTTTGGTTTCAGTTTCATTAACAAATGCCACATGGAAGACAGAGATGAATTTCTGACAGAACATTGGCAGAAAAAGAAGTGGCTCAGACTCATACATACAGCATTTCACTGGTATGAGTTGTCCTCAATGTTATTGGACCGCCTTTTGGCAAATGGAGAATATTACGGGATTTGACACATGAGGTATCATCTATTTTGATCGATAAGCTTTATAGTTGTCTCCGTAGATTTCGATCCAAAAGACACTTCACATGAAAAAGATTACAGACTAGTGTATGAATGGAAGAAACCCCACAGTTGCAGGGGCCATTGCTGTGGTCAGGAACTTATAACTCGATGCATGAGGTATTATTCACTTTAACTCATGGAACTCATGGTTTTTCCTCTCTAAATTTCGATCTAAAAAATGCCCCACATGAAAAAGATGATCCTTTCTTATATAAGTTATAGTCTCCTTTGATGCCCTTCCTTCTATACTGTAACAGAGAGAGGATATGAACAGTCGGAAACTTGGAGTTAACTGAAAAGAAGTTCTCTATTTGCCAATTGTTACCAAAAAGAAAAAGAAAAAAAAGAATCCTTACGGTAAAAGGGCAAAAAAACTTGAACTATATACAAGCAAAATGGGAGATCTTGTTATTGTTGCTGAAACAGATACACTATACTGCTGAAATTATTCTATTTCCGCTCATATTTGAGAGCCGTGTTATCAATATCTCCAACGCTTCTTTCATCCACAAGTGCTCGCATCCCTCTCTTGCTTCAGCTACCGTCACCTAAACAACCAAATCATCGTAAGAGATTTGGATCTCATTGATACTCTAAACATTATACTGATGATGCTCTAAATCCACTTACCCATCTCCGTGCCCGCACATCCATCTCAGGCCAGTCTACTAGAACCTCTGTCACATTCAAAGGGAACATGATACCCTCATAAAATGCATCATATGTTTTGCTCTTGTATTTCCATCTACCAAGTTTACGCTGTATAAGGGCATAAAAATTTAGTTAGCAATGTTGCCACAAGAATCAATTGTGACCATGGGAAAGAGAAACATGAGTCCATAAAGTTTGAATACTAACCTCAATATTTCCCTGGACACCAGCTTCCTCCATTGCCTCCCTTGAGGCCGCTTGTTTGATTGTTTCATCAGTTTCCCAACCTCCCTGCAAAAAAACCAACATATAATTCAGAGTTCCGAAGACAAACAAATAATCAAGTAATTTTCCACCTCTGTGGTACCAAATGAATATATCTGCTACCAACAAATAATCAAATACAAAGTAGTTGAAGCAAGTATCCAAATAATACTGGGCCAGTAGGCGAACGCAAGACAGCAATAGAAGATTAAACAAAACTAGTAATTCTTCTTTAAATACTCAAAACCAGGAAAATTTTTGAGTAGGTATATTTGTCACAGAAAATCTCAGGACCATGGCCATGAGTCATAATTTATTCATATATGTTTTCCTACAGGAAAATTTTTTTCCAACTTAATTCTGAAAAATGGATAAGACAATATCTGGTATTAGTTAACTGGACATAATGGAAACTGATAATATTTCTACAACTTCCTAAATTTAAAATTATGAGTGGTAATAATCCTGCTGTTGTGAATAATTTCAAGTTTGTAAACGAATTACTAGTGCAATCAAGAACTTTGGAAAATTGGAATTTTGTAAATATATTATCCATTTTGAGGGTTAAAAGAAATCTCAGACTGTCTTCGGAGATGCTCTATACCTTTGGGAACATCATCCCATATCCTTTCTGAGAACTTATGACAAGGACCTCCACTGCTTTATCGAGATCATCACTGCATGGCATGTCCATGTTGAATTTGTAAGGAATGCATCTGCTTGACAGGAAAAAATAAATAAATAAATAAAGGAGCAAACTTAATAAAAATTGCTGCTAACTAAAAAGTTTTTAATGTACAAGAATCTGATATGGACAGCCTGAACGCTAAAGTAGCCATATCCCAAAACTTGGGGGGCTAAAGTTAAGACGAAAATTTTGTTTTAAACTGAGCCATTACTGATAAAATCGGACCAAACAATGTGAGAAAATGGAAGACAAAAGCAAAAACCTCAAAGGAGAAGAGATTCTAAAGCCAAAATCATGATCAAATAAGAAAAAAAAAATGATTAAAAAGAAAAAACAAAAGGTGGAGCCTATTTTTATTTTAGAAGAAACAAGCAATATATTCTCTTTCCCTTCCTGGCAAGTGCATCGGTTTAGGAAGAGAAAAAACAAATCCAAGCACGAGGCGAGAACCAAATACATAGGATTCCTCAAAAATTTCATGAACAAACCGAGCCAAGATTTGACCTTTACCCCAAAATCAACAGAAACGAAGAAAACCCATGCCAAAGATCCCAAGAACGGAACCAAAAACAGAGACTAATGCCCCCTGGAATCCATAACCAAAACCACCCCAAGATCCCATCTTTCTCTCAAAACCACGAACGCGAAGACTTCCAAAAAACATGGGAATGGGAACGAACCCGACAACAAGCCGGCACCCGCTGCTGCTGTACCGCTGCAATTGCCTACCCTGCCGCGACACCAAAGACACCATCTTTCTCTTTCTCTCCCTTCTCCGAAGAAAAATCCTCTCCCCAAATGCTCCAATGCTCTCTCCCCTCGCCCACCCGAATGGATCCCTTCTTAAAACACACGGAGGGCGAAGGACACGGGCAAGCGGGGCCCCCGACCCAATCGAAACGCGCGGACTCGTTCAAAAATCTAGTTTAATCCCTCGATAGCGGAACCAGCGGCGCCGGAGGTTCTGGTTTTCTAGACAAACGGGAACGGGATATGAATAGAACGGGCGAGAAGAGAGAGAGAGAGAGAGAGAGGAGTTACAAGGCTAGAGGAGGGGCATTTTGGGAATAGGGTGGGTTCGGGGCGTGTGAAGGCCCCCGAGGGTCGCCTTCTGGGCACGATCCGTAACGCCTTTGCCGTCGCATCTATCCTTTTCGGGCGGGACGGGAAAACGGTTTAATAATAATCTCATCTCACTGTGGCGGTGCCCACCTCCACCTGCCCCCGCCTCGTTGGATGGCCGTTACGACTCGGAACGGCTTTTGGTGTCTTGCGGTGACATTACCGCATGATGATATGCGCTGGTTTTGGTTTCATTCGTCCGGTAGTGCATCGATATATTATTATGATAATGATGATGATGGTGATCGCGATGGTGATGGCAGCAGAGGATTAACTTAACATGTTTTTTTTTTTTTGAAAAAAAAAAAAACATGTTACGGAACAATGCCTCCGTTTTCCTCTCCTGCTTTTAAGGAAAACCAGGGGTGCACCAACTAAAAGGATCAGATGTTTGGAAAACACCATCATCAAAAATTTGGTTTAATTCTCATTTTTCCTATTATCACATCTTCTGTGCATGCCAATAAGACGAAATTCACCTAAACTCAAGAAGCAAACAGATCAATGACTGGTACGAAAATAGAGTGATAGTGTAAAAGTACGAAGACCTTGGAATTTTGTTGAATAGATTTTATCTATTTAGCTCTTGAGATTTCATCCATCATCATGGCATGATTAATCCATTATTTATTTTAATTTAATTAATTTATTTTTTTATATAATTATAGTTTATATATAAAATAAAAATAAAATTTTGAAGTGTAATTAAAATAGAAGCAAAAAATACCGAACATGAGCTATTCTATTTAAAACCATTGCATTTATTTTTCATGCACAGATTTTTCTTGGTGAAATAATAAGGGGCATAAATATATAAATAAAAAATTTGAGCTCGAAATAATGTCTCGAATTAATATTAGTTCTACATTTCAACAATTTTTATTTTTTAAATCTATCAATTTATAATTTTAATATCTGAATAATAACATGATTCGATTCATATTTCACTCCTTTTTTTTCTTAGGCAAAGAAAATATATTTTCAAGCACAAATTTTTCTCATACTCTGCTTACATGATAAAATGATAAGAGGCATAAATACATAAATTAGAAATTTGAGCTTGAAGTAACGTCTCGAATTAATATTAATCCTATATTTTAATAATTTTTATTTTTCAAATCTGTCAATTTAAAATTTTAATATGTGAATAATGACATGATTTGATTCATATTTTAGTTATTTTTCCTTAGGTAAAAAAAATATATTTTCAAAATAAATAATCATTAATCTCTTTTGGTACCTTTCGATCACTATAAAGTTATGAACACAAAAAATCATATTTTTTAAAATAATAAATTTAAATATTATTATAAATTAAATAATTTGATAAAACATACAAAAAAAAAAAAAAAAAAAGTAAAAAGCAACCATTTGGGAACATGGTGTCCCGGCGCAAGACGGCACATCCGGATGCCACCACATACTTGTAGGTGTTACTTGGCATAATTAAAAGCAAAAGCATTTATTCATTGACTTTTTTTCTCTAAATTTTAAAAATCTCAAAATGGAGGAGAGGCAGGAAGATAAGCATCGTCTGGTTCAGTAACTTTCAAAGTGGGCCAGGTGGCACTTTGGCCATTGGGTGCGATGCTTTTGGATAAAGACATCCACTCAGCTGATCCCTTCTCTGTGGAAAGCTGTCGATGATTGATGGATGGGTTCCTCTTATGGGGATTCTAATGATGAGGTTGATGCCCCAAGAATACCACCAATGGCTGGATCATGGCCTACATGGAATCCCTTTTCCCAACCGCAATAATATAATAGGCATCAGGGAGTGGAAGGCAACAA